>NC_054539.1:47734287-47736787 GCF_017654505.1 Polyodon spathula
GAAGCAGGTTCTTTTTGAGCAAATAAATAAATGAATGCCTGGATAAATTATGTATAAACAAATAAATAAAATAAAAAAAAAAAAAAAAAAACCTTTTATTTTTATTTTTTTCTGTAGTTCATACAGCAAAATCCACTATTGTGCCTTTAAAAAAATTAAAGGATTTTAAAACTCTTTGAAGCTTTCATGGTTTATGCAGAACCTCAATAAATTGCAGCCATTGGTGCTCACTGACGTAAGACAACAGCAAACACTGCAGATGAAGTGGGGGGAAAAAAAAACTCATCACAAGAAACTCTTACAAATGGAGGTGCCAAAGCCTGTTGACAGTCCCAATTTTCTTTGCATAATTTTCTCCACCTCCTCCATTAGCTGCTGGCTGCCATCTCCCCAGGTCGTATGTTATAACAAATTTGCCCAGTGTCATATTGCACGCATTTCAAGAAGGCCAACAAGGTTATAATTGAATTTGCTTAATGAATTAATCTGATGTAATAATGGGCGTGCTAACAATATTAGTTTCTAGCAGGCATCTGGAAAAATCTGTGTTTCTAAAGGATAATTGGCTGCTGAAACTTCTTGCAAAGGAAGTGACACAGTTCAAATTAATTAGGCATTCAATTTCTGATCCTCACCACCACCACCACCTCAAAAACTAGATGAAGGTTTGCATTGGAAAATGATTAACAGTACACAGTCACCCACTTGCCAACTGTAATAAACTGAGTAAATGTTTCCGGTTTTGTGTGTCAGATCACCATACTGGTGACTGTAGGTAAAACACACTAATACAATAGCAAATTAACAACCACAAAAGTGCCAGAATAGCAAGTTTTGCAAGTGAATATGGCCATTACTGTCTATGCCACAGTCATTACAGTCTATTGTTAAGCGATACTTAATCAGTTAGCATCTGAAAGGCCAGTTAATTGACTGCATAGGTAAAATTAAATTACACTGTTAGAACACAAATTGCAAACTAAATAATGATCAATTATGCTAAATATACAACACCCCTCAGCAAACCACACACAGTACTTTTATCTCATCAGCAACATAAAGAAAATAATTTGTTTTCTTTTTGCATTTCAAGACAAGATTTTTTTTTTTTTTTAAATGGTTAAATGGAAGCATAGATAATAATTTAGTACATCTTGAATAAATAAACTTGTATGTATTAAAGGGCAATTTGCAGCATGTGACCTCAAGGCGTTTTTCTGCTAATTATTTGTTTTTTAGTAGATAAAAGATAAAAATAAAATAAAGTATATTTCTATTCAATTCTATTTGTTGCCTTGTTTTACTAAATCAATGTCAGATGAAAAGGCAATGACACCCTGGGATAGTTAAATAAAAGGAGGATTATAATAAGCATAGACATTGTTCCTTTTCAAAATGCTAATCTGCTGTATCAATTGCTTGTACCATACAGCATGTATGGCTGTTTAACCAAAGTTCAAAATCAACAATTTAAAAGGATACAGGCTTAAGATAACCAAGAAAGCAATTGCACTGCACCTTATAATTTTGTGGCTAAATATATATATATGTAATGCTTTCTTCACAATTTTTTTCATCCAATACATTTTATCTATTATCTATTTAAGATTCTCAGACAATGCCTAGAGGATCCCATCCCGTAATCTTCCTAAAAATCCCCTTTCATCTGACTGTTTAAGAATGTTTGAAAGCCTGACACCAAGCTGAAAACTGAGGCACATCATCTGGGGGAGGGGGGAGTCCTTGCAGGTTAACTAATTAAATTGTTTTGCTTCTCCAACATGTAACTGGTTTTAGAGATTAATTACTGATGCAAGATGTCATTTTGAAGCCTGAATGCAAAAGCAGAACCTCATCACACGTACTTGTATGTGCACGTAGATAATGACCTGTATTTTTCCTTTCCATTGTGCAACTTTTCCCTTAGGTCAGACATTGTGAAATATAATATCTATGTATGCCACTTAGTTTAAAAATATATATATATATATATATATATATATATATATATATATATATATATATATATATATATATATATATATTATATATATATATATATTGCAAAGCACTCGGCAATTCCTCCAGTTACAGTCTACTGGTAATTCACCGATATATGATTTAAAAAAGGAATGCAAAGTTGGCCTGCACAACTTTAAATGTGCACCTCCCACTCTTTCAGCTGGACACTGATGCTAAAAGGAATGTCAGTGGTAAGGAATTTTAATTAAGTCTGCAGAAAGCTTTTGGTATTTAAGGAGAATGAGCTGCTGAGGCTAGAAGCCAAGGTGCAAACCAGTAAGGCAGGGCAGAGTTTTTTTTTTTTATCAAAACCTGGGTAGATTTGAATACAAAAATGCATACTAGTGCAATGCTGATTGCAGCAGACATCAGAGACAGGCTCTGTCAGAATTCAGTAGGGTATTATGCTCTAAACAGTTTTTCTTCTCTTACTGTTGAAAGATTATACTGGTTATCCCATTAAAGTTGGTAAAATGCC
>NC_054539.1:47739287-47829287 GCF_017654505.1 Polyodon spathula
TTCATGCCAGAATTATACATATTTCAGCAATTACCAGAATGCTTTTATGCATTTATTTATTTTGTAAACCTGCCCGTTGTGTCGGGATTATTGTATGTATAACTGAATAACAATATTTTGGAAGCTAGAGCAGTGTACATTACTAATATTCAACTTTGAAGTCCTGTCAATTATTATAAACCCATTATATTTTAATACATGCCTGTCTATTCAACACCAGCATTTTTTTTTTAATTTCCTGATATTTAAAAAAAACAAAAACAAATGCACTGCTTTTTCAGAAGTATCAACACTGGTAAGTCAGTCTCGGAGTGTGTGATGCATTCCATTCTGAGGATCAGCGTTTTAATACATAAACATTGTATTTCTTCAATACAACAATGCAGTAAACTCATGAAAACTGTAACTATAGTCAAACTATAATTTAATTGTTACATATAAAGCTGTAGTATCCCAAAATTACATTTAATTCATTAGCATCCATTTACTACATTCTGTAGTCATTTCTGCACTCTGCTTTAGCAGAGACAATGCAGTTGCTTTATATTCCCTAAAGCTAGCTAATCTTAAAGTGTTACTGAACATCCATTAAAGTTTACAAGAAACACATTACCCTCCCTTTGCTATGACCCATGCTATCAGTATCGCAGCATTTAACATATTGCTGACTACTTTAAAAATTGTAATTGCACATCGCGGATCACAAAGAAACTGGGAAAAGAAAATGTCTTCTAAGGATTGCGGTGTATCCAGATCATGCTCCCTCCTGCAAAAATGCTGGTCATTTATTTCAATCAGATAAAAGATAATTTTAACAAGGACTGTTGCAGGTGGGAATATGAACTGGATACACAGTGACATTTAGAAGAAAAAAGCTCTTTCTCCTGGCAAATGTTTAAAAAAATCATTCCCTAGTTAATTTACCTATGATGTGGAATAAATGTGCAAAAAAACAACAAAAAAACAGAACCAAAATAAAACAAAAATACTGTGAATATATTGAAATAAAATGCTGCAATATGGACAACATGGGATACAGCAAAGGTAATGTAATGTGATTCTTGTAAATACTGCAGGTGGATACAAGCTTGCCATCTGAGCCAAAGAAGCATTTTCAGCAGACAACGGTTATCAATTTCAACCTCTGTTAAAGCTCGGAAAACAAAAATATTAATTTTTTTTAATTTTTTTTTTTTTAATATATATTTGTAATTTGAATTGCATTCTAAAATAAACAAATTTCAAATTTTGAGTTTTTTTTGTATTCCCTTATTTGTCTTTTTTTTTTTTTTCAAATCGTCACTCCTCAGATATTCCTCAAGTAAATAACAATTAAAAAAAAAAAAAATGCAATGGTGCCAAATACAAAAATAAACATTGACTTTTCAGACCTACTCTCCTGAAAAATAATTGTTAAGTACCAGTAACAGGATACTATTCTCAAATTTCAGTGATTTTGTCAGTGGAGTTTTTCCCTTGTACTGTGCTTGGTTTCATGTGCTACATGACTTTAGTAGCAGGCCAAATCTTTTTTTGACTGAATCCGTAGAACAGTGAAGATCTTACTTTTTTTTGCCGCAGCATATCAAAGAGGCACAGATATGTATTGCAGCTCTGCATGGATGAGCACACTTTTCAATAGTGCTGGCTCCCACGGTATCAGGGCCAGTTATCACTTCCCATGAAGGCACTCTTATCACCGGGGCCCAGAGAGGTTGCTGAGAATCGCAGCCTTTTCATTTTCCAGGCAGTTCTGCTGAACATTCAGGCTTCAAAGAATCACACTTCCAAAACTCTATAAGAGTTTGTGAACGCTCAATTTGCCAGACCTGTTTACAGTGTAATTGGGCAGCGTACCTGTGTCCATGAGATAGCGGAGGCGCTTCTCCACCAGCGCGGCCCGGGTGTCAATTTGCTTTTGCTCACTCTCCAGTGCTGCCAATTCTCCAACTACATACTGACTGGTGTCTTTGAACGCTTTCTGTAAGGAAGAACAAACAAGACGAAAACATGAAGCACAAGTCACATTTTTAGACAACTATTTCCGTTTTTGTTTTTTAAACTAGTATCTGTTACAAACTAACAGCTTGTTTTATTCTAATATTTTTTTTCTTTTTTGTATGTCACACATTTAGATACATTTGTTATTGAAGGCTGACTATTAGTCTGCTGCAGGAAATCCCAAAACCTTTCATATACAAATATGTTAACTATAGTCTTTTGGTTTCTACATAGAAAAAAAACAAATCTTATATTTAAAATAAATAAATAAATATTCAGTTATTTTTGGTTTGGATACAATAAAAGTCTTTATTGAAATAAAAAGAAAACTTGCAGTTATTATTAATAAAACACACCATTATGCTTTTTCAGTAGAAAATTGATTTGGACATGTAATGAGATTGATGTGTGTTTTGCTAGTTTTGAAATATGTTAGATATATTTTGCATACGAATATACAAACTTTAAATGTTATCTAATATGAAGTGTTAATATAGGCTCAAAGGTGTGCTTAGTGAAAACTTGCCCTAGGAGGGACTCCTTAAAACTTCGAGTTCCCACATGCAGATACTGAGCAGAACTTGCGGTTTTAATTATCATATCATCACATTTTGCCTTTAGTATAGTACTAAACTGCTTTTAGAAAAAAAAAAAAAAAAAAGATTCAAAGATAATGAAGGCAATTAAAAATCATGCTTATTATATAGAAAGGATTTTTAAATGGCGCACACACCACCCCCTCTCAAGAAAACCTCCTCTCCTACCAACTTATTCTCAAAAGATGCTGCAAAAGCACATTTATTTAAATTCAGAACTAAGGATACTATGAAAAAAAAATCTGAATTTTGTGCTGATGCATCTTCTTTTTTTTTTTTTAATGGGAAAATCTTAAGTTTCAGCTAGCACTTTTTCTGCATCATCCAGCTGTCTGTCAAATGCAGCTTCCTCCCTGCGGTCTATCAAATATTTCCCTCACAAATCAATTTTACACATGATCAGCCCATTCCCCCACTGAGCAGAACCTCCCTGTTAATTAAGTGAAGAAATTACCATATATATTATATTAATGCAAACATCATTCAGCTAGTAATTCACGGCTGATCTGGATAATGGAAAGGTTGAACACCCATTAACCCAAGCCAACAAACCGGGTTGGCTAAGAAATTCTAGCAGGTCTCCTGTGACTCTTTCCCTCTAACTGCTGCTTTCCAGTATCTGCCATTGTAATAATTAAAGCCATCATGCTAAGATCAATACTGGAATCTCTTTATGGGAAATGCCCTGATCGAAATGTCTCAAGGAAACAGGGGCTGTGCAGTTCTTCTACATTTAAAAAAAAAAAAGTAATCTGACAATTATCACGACATTGCAGACTAATTCAGTTGTGCATCCTCTTAGGCTTTGAATACTCTGGAGATTGACATAAAAAAACCTCAAAGACTTTTTGACATTTTTTTTAAAAGGACTACTTGCATATATGGAAAAAAAATGATCGGCAATCTGAAAAAAATAATTTGAAATATGCAGTAAGTACTTCATCTTCAGACGGCTTTCGCTCAGTTTCAGTTATTGGCACCCTCTCCTCATTTGCTTTCTTTGAATCTTCTTGTACAGATCTTTGCTTTTTTACCTCTGAAAAAGAAAGGATATAAAAATATATTTTTAAATGGCTTCATTATACATTCACACCTTGTGCATAATACAAAAAAGAGAGACCAGACTAAGGGCAGTTTTTGTTTTCTTCTTCTGAACCCACGGACAGCTAAACAGCATCTCTTATTCTCTGCATACACAAGGACTTTCGATTAGCACTGACTAACTATATTTATGGCATGTTAATCAAATTGGCTGGAATTTTAAATGCAATTCACATTTAGAAGCAATTTAATTAAAAAACAGACAGTCAGTTCCCCAACTCTTGCTGACCTGTGTTGCTAAATCTCATTTGAAAGGGAAACTTTAAATACCAAGCAGGAATTAGAATTGAACTCCATACCAATTACTGCATTTTCAGAACAGAACAAGATTCAGTTGTCATGCTTATAAAATGTTTATGTAAATCTCAGCAATGAAAAACCAAAGTCAACTGGCTCCTGAAAGTCATTGGTAGTTTTACTGGAAGTTTGACTCAGAATTCACTGCAAGGCTGGTAGAAATGCAACAGTGGTTACTTTTTTATAACGGGCAGCTAGCTAAAACACAGAAACCAAATTATTTATTTTAACAATGACATGTACAGAGACCTGTACTAAGTAAACAGACATCCTCTCACATTTTCTAATGGCTAGTGTCTGTACAGTCCCCCCCCAAACAATAATCGCCTTTTTTCTGCAATGTAAAAACTTAAATAAACATAAGCTGTTTATTTAAACTGAAAAATTACTTATTTAAACAATATACACCCGCCCAAAAGAGTTTGGCTCAAATTGTTGTGTTTTGTCTATGAAAGACAAGGCCACCGGAACCTACTGAAGGGCCATTTTATAGCTAGTGTAAAAGCAAAGGCAGATTAACAAGGAAGAATACAGCAATGATAACAGTATATCAATCTAACAAGAAACAATTTAGTTGTAGGAAAACAAATTCAATTACTGTTCTTATTTGTTTTCCTCAACATAACTTTATTACTCTGAAAATGTATCTTTGCACGTGATTCAAGATTAATAAATAACCACTTTCTAATAATTCAGCTATTCTTCCCAAAATGCATTTGGAAAGTAAACCTGAAAGCCCCTGGTCGTTACCAGGAAGCTGTCTTCAACTGTGATGAAACAAATTTATCCTAAAATCCTACAGAAGCCACAGCTTTGTCAACGGGAGGCCGAGTACAGTAAACGTGCCACCATCACATTCAGAACTTACCCCAGGTCCCTGATGTGAAATGTACAATGGAGTTAAGGGGGACAGTTGTAATTGATTTGAAGTGAAATTAATTGCTTTTCATTCATGTAACAACAGGTGGTGGCGCTGAAGTTGGATTCAAAGGAAGAGTAAACAGAACATGCTGGGAATGATCATCCAATGGTGGACATATAGAGCATGCCAGCAATGCTAAACACATTTGTTGAAACTGGCAAACAGATTAGCACTATGTATGTTTAAAAGCAAGTTACAGCCTAGTATATGAAGAAGAAAAAAAAAAAACCTGGTATAATTTTGTGTATTCTATTCCCATGATACACATAGTGAGCCAAATCAACTATTTCTGGCTTATACTTCAATTAAAAACTCGTATTAAATAAATAGTAGGACGGTTTCAAGATATGCATGTAATATGAGAAACAAACTAATAAATAAAACAGATGCAACTAATAATTAACAATGAGATGTAATAACTGGGTACTTGTAAGGGGTTTGTACGAGTACACGCCTCATTTCCCACTCCAAGGATGTCTGAAGCACTCATTTACTGTTCAATGAAACAGAAAATTTGTTTGCCATCTTGTAGCCTGCTGGGCTACAGCTGAACAAAGTGAAGCCACAACACTGTGTTACCATTTACTGGGGCAGAGGCTCCTCACTCCAGCAGGCACACTCTTTAGCCTTTCATATCTGAAGGTCAGGAATCTGACTCCTACTCTTATTTTTTTTTATTTACTTGTGTGTTTTGCCAACATGCTATCAATACAACATATAATGTATAAACATTACAAAAATCAGTAGAATTTGTATACTACACACAACAGAAAAATCCAGAGGGTATTATTGAGAATTAAAAAAAAAAAAGCTCTCTCACTAAATTGTGTTGAAAATGCCCCTTCATTAGGATATAACGTGCATCATTACAAAAACTGTGATGATAGCATCATGTTTTTACTTGACAGTTTCTAAATTCAGAGCAACCAGGTAGAGAAAAACAGAGGAACTAAGAAGCAGATGAAAAAATAAATCAGTATCAGACTAGTGGTAACTTTTTGACAGACATAGTCTGTTGTTGCTGACTTCTCAGTGTAAAAAAACATGCCAAACAGTCCCTGAATAAAAAGCAATTAAGAGATTATTCTACAGATTGTGCAGAGGATTGCATACAGCGCAGGTATGTAGTGAGTTTTCAGTTCTCTACTGTGTATTGGCCTTGTGATTGTTGTTTTGATGGCATGCGAGCAGCTGTGCCTTTCTTACCCCTCCCAGCAGGTGCCACTGTGGGAGGAATCTAAAGGGAATACATAGCGAAGGGAGGAATGAGCTCGAACACCCAGACATTCAGTATTTCATGACGAATTATATGTGTGTGTGTGTGTGTGTGTGTGTGTGTGTGTGTGTGTGTGTGTGTGTGTGTGTGTGTGTGTATATATATATATATATATATATATATATATATATATATATATATATATATATATCAGGACATTTTGGACTACAAGTCCTTCAGCTGGATGGAAATAGCAGTGCTGTAAACAAGCTGATATATAATTCATTTAATCAATTATTCACATTTGTATGTACCTACATTACCTTTTTCTTTCTATCTCTCTATATATTAGGGCTTGTGACAAAGGGTACATTTTGAACTTCGAAAGCTCAAAACCCATTACCGAAGGAAGGTTCAGACCTTCAATGGTACTAATTTGCATAATTCACTGGTGACATCACTAACTACTTGTTTATATTTGACTGAAAAAACTATTATCTTACAAGCAATCCATATAAATGGAATAAAACATTCACACGTAGTTAATCATGTTTTTATAATTTAAATAAAAATACACGTTGTTTATGCACATGTAATTGATGCTGCTTGTGATATATACAGTGAGCACGCATTGCAGCAGCACCTTACTGCTGCCTATTAAAAGAACGGCAGCTGACAGGCAAAACAAAGCTTTATTTAACAGTCATCGTTCCAAGCAGGTTTTCAGTCACATTTTACTACTTTAAAACTACTACTAATAAAACAAAAAATTTGGTTTCGGAGATTGGTTGTGCCTCCATGATACATTAAGAGTACCTTGCACTGTCTGCATTTAACTGTCTTTGGGTCGTATGGACATGCAATAAAACAAATCCCAAACAGCAGAGGGTTTGAGACATTTCTTTCAATAAACCTTATGTTATACAATTCCTTGCTGGCAAGAAGAAATTAAGTTCTGCCTCTGGATAACAGTTGGAAGGGGAGGGGGGGGGGGGGGCGGTGCTCAGTTTTCGAAATTAAATTATTATTGTGTTGTATACTTCTACGACCATAGCATTTCTCTTGTACGCTTGGTATTCAGTACATATTTACGGAAGCAATACAACCACTATAGGTACCCCCCAGTACTTAGACAGCCAGTGATCTTCTTTTGACTAATGAAATCCAAGGTTTCATAAATATATATATATAATGGTTGAGCATACATCAGCAGCAGGTTTGACAAGACTTGCAAACGTTTGGACAGCTTAGATATGAAGGCCAATCTAGACTGCAAACAACATATCATATTGCAGCCAATATGTTAGTTTTCATAGTCAAATGCACATGCTTTTTAAAGGTGAAGCAACATTAAGTCATTAAATAATAACAATGTGCAGCTCCACCCTTAGTCTTTGGCAAAGCAGTAACCTGTGGCATCGTGTGGGTGAGAATAGCTAGGCAGTCATGAGCGATGCTGTTCCACCCGCTCATGACTAGATTCTCAAGTGCAACTTCATTTTAGGAATTGGTTTGCACCTTATTTACCACATTTCGCTGTTAAACTTTGTTTTAATTGGTGCAACTGACTATAGTTTCTTTTAGCACTGTAGCCATTTGGCTTGGATCCCTTTCACCGAGTCTTCTGTAAGATACAGACATGGTCTTCCTGAATTGGTGGCTAAGACTAAGTTTTACACCATAGGAAACTGGTATGCTATAAAACTCCCAGTTTTAAGGGACCTGTCCTTTGTTTAAATTACTTTTCTCTGGCCAGCAATCCAATTCACCTGTTTTAGGAACCTGCTATCAGTGGTATGTGGATGGCAAATGAATGTGTTTTTGTAGATTAGATGGGCTGCACCATATAGTCTGTATTCCCTTGAATGCAGGAAGAACTACTGGAATGGTTTGATTTTCTACAGTATATTTCTGTACAGTGAGAAATTGAACTAAAACACTATTCGTACCTGGTCTGTTTTCAACATACTGACTGAAAGACTGGAGCTGTGTTTTCCTCACTGTGGAGTCCTTATTAAACATTACAGGACTTCGCAGCCGTTCTGTTGCTTTTCGCAGTCTCTCGGTACGATTATCTTCTGCATTGTTCTGTTAAAAAAACAAATGAAAAATAAAGATTTTAAAATTAAGAACATTATTTTGGAGTATTAACTCTTTACTAAGGTATATGGTTTCATAGTCAATTATGTGTCATTTTCATTTTTGAGTACAATCCTGCTGTGGAAACATGTAATTAAGTTTGATTTTCCACCATCCCCCCACAAATAAAAAAACACCAGCCATATAATTTATTCTGATTATGCAAATGAATAATGCTTTTGTTTTCAAAGTATACACATGTAAAACTATTCACCATATCTTCTATTAAGTTTTATTAAAATGTATTATGTGCATGTAATAAGCCAAGCCAAGTGGAAACAGCTGCCTTGAATATTTAAAACATTAACAAAATCATGTCAGAAAGTTTACAATTAGTGTACACGTTCCACCTCTTGAAAATGAGTAAAATGTGGTTGTTGTAAAAGATAATATGGCAATTTCATTAAAGCACGTCTGAGTGAATTATTATTAAACATCCCTCTTCACAGAGCTAGAAGATTAATAGCTATTAATATTTAAATTGTAAGTACATAAATTGAGATTTGAACAATTACACATTTTTGCTTTTTTTAAATACAAGTGCCATTTTGAAATAGTTAATACTACACTTCAGTTTTTATGTATATGTAAATCAAATGAAAAAATACAAATGTTTGAATTCAAAAGCAAAACATTTGCACTGCAGATTCAATACTTTTTCTCTGTCCTGAAGGAAGCACATACATACAGTAAAACCTCATCATAATATTCAGATATTCAGTGCAGCTCACCCATGTGTGCCTAACGGGACAGGGAGCGAGATCACATGTACGCATGCTGTTCCCTTATGTTATCGAAATGGATTCAAATACATGGTCTACATTTACTATTGGCTTCTAACTATGACCTTTACACAATTAAAACATATTTATTCTTTAAAGCTCTGTGCTATGGTATATGAAATAATACAGTGGTTTATAGTGGTGAAAAAGGAAAGACTAGTTTACAATGTTATGGCTGCTGAAATAAACACATAGTAATAACTTTCAAATATAGTAGTTTTGTATGCCTAGCCTTTAAAGCTTTGAAAACTGATTCTTTTCATGTTAATTTTGGAGAGGAAAAAAAAGTCAAACAGGCCACCAGAATTAAACCTCCCCAAGGACCCCCCCCCCCCCCCCCCCCTTCACACACATGGCAACAGCTGATACCAAGGATACCATGTATAAAACAAATATTGCATTTTGTTCTTTATCTATTATTATTTTCATGAAGTGTTTTGAAAGTAAATAGGCAAAGGCCGAGATGCATGACTAATAACCAAGCCTGCTGAATGTCGAAACTGGTTATCAAACGCTACCAAGACTGCACCCTTCCTTTGCATTGAGACAATCAGTAATGAGGGAGATCTCTAATGGCCTATTCTCTAGCCTCAAGGAGGCCTGGGATACAGAATCCTCCAGGGAAGGAAGCAGTTTATCCTCCCTTGCAAATGCTGAAGGCCTCATTTACAAAACGTCTAAAGTGTGTTTTACAAAAAACAAACCCAGAGATGAAGGCTCACCAGTTCCCAGAAAAAACAAACAAAAAAAAAACAGATGCATCACTTTCTACAGACTTTTGCACCTGTTGTCACCAGTCATGAAGTGCTAATTTAAATGACTTGTAATGTATTTTCATTATAGATTAGGTTTTCACTACCACCACCACAGAAGAGGTCCAGCAGTTCAAGCCAGGGGATTTAAAGAAAAACAAACACAATTGCTTTTTTAAAGCCCTGTAATGCATTAAAATATCAGTGCTATTAGCTTAGCAAATCCCATTTCAAGAAACCTTTTTATGACCAGAGACTTCTACCACTTTACAAATGCATTCCTCTAAACCAAGCTAATTCAGTTAGCTTTTACAATCCAATGTGTTTTCCACAGCAGCTTCATCTCACATTAATACCACTGTAGAAAGCTAAATTGAACGTAAAATTAGACTTGATCTGACTTCTCTTTGTTTAGAGGAGACTGAAAGTCCTCCCCTGCTAGATCACTTTCATCACCTACTTATAGGAACTGACAGTATAAGGGAAAGCAATGAAAGTCATTGTTTTAGGACATCAAAGCCCGCTATATATCAAGGAAGGAAATCCTTTCAGTCAGCATCACAGTGCCTAAAGAGTTTGCAGGTGGGGTAAAACCTGCACAACTGAACGTACTCCACAGCCATAAAGATGCTGTTAACAAATAACAGGTTGTGCAAAAAAATATTATATTAGGCATACAGATTGAAAACCAAAGTGGTATCAAATAGGATGCATATCACATAATATTAGTTTTAATATTAATAATTAGATTTCACATTTCTTACTAGGATAGACTAATAAGATGCAACTCAAGTTTTCAAGAGTTGTAAAGGTACAGACAGAAGTTTGTAGATTAACAAACAACATTTGTGATAGTTCTAAAACTTAAATATAAAAAACCACTAACACATAAACCAATCAAGTGAGTTATAAATAAACTGAAATCTTGTGCATCAAGGTCAGTAATATACTGACTCAGCATATTTAGTAAAGTGATTTCTAATAATTTTGTTAAGAATCTAATTAAACTTGTATACCTTGCAAAACGAAAAGAGATACATATGTCTAATAAGGTGTCCTCTTAATGGACAGGACTTGAGGTGATCTGGCGGGAATGTGAAGGAGGAGCCACTCATTAAATTACCACAGGGGGCAGGCAGGAATCACGGTCAGAGGCCACCGAATAATTACCTTAAGTTCTTCCTGTTCTGTACCATCATCAGTGACTTTCTGTGCAGCATCGGTCGAGAGAGTATTTACTACCTGCGGACAAGCCTCCAGGAGTTTCTTGAGCTTCAGATCCACATGCTTGCTGTTGTGTCCACCTGGATTGACACATTTACATGTGTAAGATTACAGCTTCAACAGTACGATCTATAGAGACAGCACACAGAAGCAGCGAACCAAATGCAAGACACCATCACACTCTACAGAGGGGAGGGGAATAAAAACAATGATATACATGTGAGTGTAAGCTGAAACGCTGGGCTGCATATGACCTGGGTTTAAGTAGAGAGGAGGCATTTTAAGCACACATGGTCATGAAATTGGAATTGGAGACAAAATGAGAAGGTTAAGCATACATAATTAACAACATAATATTAAAATCAAATCTACACATCGTAATTGCCAGGCAGATATTTGTGTACAAATGCACAGTACTGTATTGTATCTCCTTGAAACGAACAAGGTAGCAGCAAACACGCAGCCATACTTTGTATACTTGGATTGTTCCATCCAGTATATTTAAACTGTTAAGGAGGCCAGGGTCCTTATCAATCAAGTTATATTATTAGTAGTATTAAAAAAAACAACAAAAACACTGTTTTAATAGCAGGCAGTATTAACAGTAATGGTCACAAAGATGAAAATAGAATACAAAAGAAAAATGTTAAAGTATATGTGGATTATGTTTTCTATGGACTATGCAGTTTATTTCTGCTGCCATGTCTGCTGCCATGCTGCCATGTCACATAAATACCATTTTGCTTCCTTTTCCCACTAGTCCAACATCTTTGAGTTTAAACAAAAAAAGAAAAAAAAAAATGTAATGACCAAAATATGACCAGCTGTTACAAAGACACCAATTAAGATGAAAAAGCACTGAATGACTGATTTATGGTATTTTTGTTCATTTCAAAAGTCCATACTGACTGCATGCCAAGACAGTGCTAGGCAGTGATCAAGGTCAAGAATGAGGATACAGGAAAACACATATATAATATATATATATATATATATATATATATATATATATATATATATATATATATATATATATATATATATATAGATAGATAGATAGATAGATAGATAGATAGATATTATATAAACAATTGAGTGCGAACAGCCAATCGGCTTCCAGATCTAGCGGGCTTCTATTTTGCATAGATGCTGCTGGAACGTTGGAGTGCTTAACTGTGAATTAAATTTTAAAATACTGGCTTTTTCCCTTAACATTCTAATCTACAACTAATCTGATAACATAAAAAGCTACTTAAACACACTTTCTGACGCTGGTCTAGAGACAAGCGAAATCATGTCTGTGACAGGACACCGTAATGAAGGCTCAATTCGCAGCCACTGGACAGAAAATCAACAAGAAAGTCACAATTGGTCCACAATTATGTCATCAGCTGGATCCAAACAACACCCTCCCTCAAAATCAGCCAAACTCCCAATCGTTTCAGTTCTTTCCTCACCAGCCAATCCACTCCCTGGCTGCTTGAATGACGCCCCGCCTCCAACAACAAGTTTCGAGTCAGACTCAATACTACACGGGCTATTCAACAATGGTACATGTACAGATAAATTATAATAAGAAACAGTAAGACCCCAATAAATAAATATGTTAGCAATAATAATAATTTTAATAATAATAATAATAACGTTTTCTCTAAGTGTATGTCGTTTTTATATTCTAATTACGTTAGGGATTATTTTCCTCAGTGGAAGGTTACCCGGCGAAATATCAGAAGTTCAAGGTAAATATAGGTTTTAAAGTTTTTTTAAAAGAGAAAATAAAGAAATAAATCGTTTTCTAATGGCGATAGAGCCTTCTCGATGCGGGCTCTACCATGTGGTAGATGACCTTGACTTTCGTTAGCACCCTCGCCTACGGCTTGGGACGCATAACTCCAGTCGCTGTCATCTACCACATGGTAGAGCCGGCACTGATGGGCTCTATCGCTTAAATATACATTATTTAAAGGGTTGAAAATGTAAGGTGATGTTTATGATCAACACGTGACAAGAAAGATGAATGGTCATCACTTACTGATTGTATCCATTCATTAGATTAATGAAGCGAAGTGGGATAGAATATGTAAGTGATGACAATATAAAGACAAGGACAAGACAAGCCACTTCACACAGATGCTTAAGCTATGGGATACATGCAGAGCAAGCAATGTTAGGCACACTCAAGGTTGCAATCTAAAACATTTTTTTAATTACCAAGAGAAGCAAGGCCCCCTTTTAGGTTAGTAAATTCATCTCCATCTCCTGTGTAGGAGCACACAGGGCTAACCTCATCATCATTAGTATCTACATTATGATCATCATCCTCACCATGATCAACGCCATCCTCATCACCAAAATCTGCAGGAACAAAGACATTAGGCACTTCAAACAAGAAACACTTGAAACAAGTCAATTAGTATTTGATTAGTATTCAAATTAAGGGCATGCGTAGGTAGAAAACATCTAACATGAGTAAACACAACAGTTTGTTATCAGGAGGACTCAAAATGCTATCTAAAAGCAATCTGTCCTCATTATAATCCTTATCACCTAGTCTGGATTCCTGAAAATGTAGGATGGCTGCTAGTTGTATTGGCGTGATGTGAAACAAGTAAACAAAATCTTAGTTAAAAAGGTAGATATCCTCAAAAATAACAATTACATTTGTAGAAATAAAACAAGCTTCAACAACCAAGACATACTGCAATGGATTCTCTCATTTAATTTATACCAATTTGACTTTAAAGCAGTGCAGTAAAAGCAGGTTCACACACACACACACACACACACACACACACTATGGTTCAATAATAAACAAATGCACCACAATAAAATTGACAAAGTTTGTCAGAGCCCTGCCTGTTTCTGAATCTGCCCTCCTGCAACCTTTATGAATTAAGGTTTCTGAGTGGAATGCAGAATAGCTAGGATTATGCGTTCTGCATGGCAAGCCTTGTGCATCAAGCCCAAAGCACTTTCTCGAAACTTGTTTTTTTTTTAAATGAGTTATACAATTAGCAGAATTCAAAACCATAAAGTCTAAGTAAACTACAAACTTTTTTTTTTTTTTTTTTGGAAAACCATATTTTTCTTTCAGTATTTGTTTTCTTGAGACACAGCCCCCTTTTGTCAGAGAAGCTTTTTTCTAATCTACTATAAACAATCACTTACCTCTAAATCACAAGTATAGACTCCCTTTGGGCAGCCAGCACAGTACATCATACAAATCAGTATCTGAGAAGCATCTTAGACATTAACATTTTAGATGGTTTACTGCAGTTGCAATACAGTGGTCAAGGCAGGAATTTAGGACCTGCAGATGTTCATATTATCATGCCAGTTTCCTGCAACCTGCTAGGCAAGACTGTAACAACTGTGATTTTGTACTGATTCATACTAAGAATTTGGGAAGAAGTAGCTTTTACTTTGGGTAGTTGGGGCAACCAAATCAGAGACAGCAGTTGTTCCATTTAGTAATTAGTGTAAATCACTAACCTCATTATAATGACCTTGGTGTTGCATGAATGGACATTTTTGTACAATTCTTTTTTTTAATTATTTTTTCATATTCAGCTTGCTTTGGAAGTGCTCGGCTACCACAATACCACTCACCTCCAGATGCCTTTGACCTTTCTTTCAACTTCTCTGAAGCCATTTCATTGTAGCTGGGAAGTTCTGACATCTTCACACCAGATCGAGCTTCTGCTATTAACTGTCGAGCTCTCTCCCTCAGCTGACGACGTCGCTCTTCATCTTGCTGCTAGGATATATATTGAACAGTTGCCATCTCAGTAATTGACAGAAATGCCATTTCATTCCCAATCTGATCATCACGATAACGACTGGTTTACAGCATGGGGCTGGAGACCACATCGCAAATAGAATGCTTCGTATCTATCTGTATCATACACAAGATTTTTGAGGCAACATATAAATTAGAAAAAAATATCTTTGACCCCCTGCCCTCTACCTGGTATTTGGCAATGACATTTAGAAAATAAATACAAATATATAAAAATAAATGAAATACATTTTTCATTTAATTTGAATCATTGGGTAACACATTTGTTTTAAACAAATGATTAGCTTTTAACTACATCAGATTAAAAAACAGAAACATATTCCACACATTAGTTCTTTTATTTACAATTTACAAAAAACAAACCATTGTCATCAATCTGTTGTATGCATGGTGAATATATTAAAAAATCTGAATTATCTTGGAATGATTAAAAAAAAAAAAAAATGAAAATGCATGATCACTGCAGTAATAAACACTTGATTTTCTCTGCAATGTCCCTCATTTGGGTCTGTTTCTTTCTTTTTAACTGCCTGCACACCTGATGTTAAGACATTGGCAGGTTGAGGGATCAGACTACAATTAACTATTGCAATTTAAAGCACTTTACTGACGAGGTGCTAATTCACTTTAAAGCCATTCTGAATTCAACACAAGTCCACCAAGAGACACCATTTGAAGCCTGCAGCCAGTAAAGATAAAAGATACAGCTTTATATTCTACACTAGTGAGTGTTTAGCAGTTTAAAATCTACTAAGTCTAAAATTCTACTAAGCTGTCATTAACAAAACAAGCACAAAATACTCATTAGGTACATTTTACCTATTTCTATGTAAATTGTTTGTTTGTAGCTATTGTTCAGAAGTACAATGGGAAAATGCAAATGAATGAATAAGAATGCAACCCTAATGGGACTCCCTGTTTATAACCATTAGCTCAGAGGTGTGCTGTAATTCAATCCTCTGGCACTGAGATTTAGCCCCATTTACAGGTTGTGCGGGCAGGTTACAACTTATAAAACCCTACAGTAAACAAAGCATATGGACACAACACAATATCCTGAGCCTGACTGACACAATTTCCCAATCAGATTGCCTCAATTTACTTTTCTACTAATGTCCCAGCACTGGACATGCAGTTTTCCCGGACCCCTAAAAGCTCTCCTGGGGGTTGGCAAATTTGTGATGTTTGCTTTCTCTCCTCTTAACTTCCCTAAGATACACAGCAGTTAGAATTAAGCTCACCTAAACACACTTGTTCACAATTCATTAAATCTGGAAAGGCCAGGCTTTATAAGTTTAAACAGGGATAAGGATTTTCGAGGATATAATTCCAGCTGGATTTCTGCAACAAGTTGTTCTACGAAAACACAAGAAATCTGATCTAAAGAAAGAAATTCTTCTAAATTGTATTTACTCCATGATTCAAATATTGCAAACATAAATTTGCTAAACATGTTGAAACGAGAAATGCGATTACTACTGCTGTTATATTTGCGGCATGCTTACTTTGTTTATCTATTGCTAGTTTAAACGTCTTACACCCATTTCAGGTCTTCATTTATTGTAAACCATCCGTTCATTGTAGAAATAGCCACTGCCTTCCATTAAAAAATAGCAAACTGTAAGTCAAATTAAAAAAGTGTCTTTTTAAATAAAACAAATGAATACAAACATGACAGTATCTAAAGCCCACTTTTCAAATCAACACAAAACCGTAGGTGTTTAAATTTGTAATTTCCACAATACACTGCACACAGAATTATTTTTAAAATGGAAAAAAATAGACAGCATTTCCAGTAAAAGCTATGATTATTAGAATACCCATATATTTTGGTTCGAAGTTCCATTTTATATTTTTAGCAAAATACAAGCCTGTATATAAAATTAAACCTTGTAATGCTTCAGCATACACAGGCAACTTTGGGTGAATAAATAATGCAACTTCTTGTGTTCAACCTTATAAAAATGTATTTGTATGCAATTTTTTTTTTTTTTTTTTTTTTTTTTAGTATTTCACAGTTCACTGCTATCTCGGCAAGCTTCCTTCCACTGCTTCAATGGTGCTACTTTTAATTTTATCCTCCTTAGTCCCAGTAATTAAAGTGATCAGTAGTGGAATCCTTGTAGCTTTGACACAACTGCAACCCACTTGAAGGTTTTAAAAAGGGAAAAAAAAAGGACCAAAGTTTCATTTCAATGGAACAAGAAAAATCAGGATTCTACTAAATCTCAACTTTATCCAATTGTTCTTTCAAGAGCCTTTGGATCTTAAGAAACATAAAAATGGCTGTCGTTAGGGGGTCCTTTTTGTACTTGCCGCAGATGGCAGTGACTGACATTACTTTCAGGCAAAAATGACGCCATGGATTAGTGAAGGTGAATTAGGATGTGAGAAACTGTCCATGTAGCTGCCAGGATAATTACTCACCAAAAGAATGCCTTAAATGGTCTTTAAAAATGTTTGGTTCAAATGAGATGTGGAAAGTCGCCTAACATGTAAAATGCCTTAAACAACAGTTCAACATATGCAGCGTTAAGGCGGCCATTATAGTATTTGTTTTCAGACACAAGCATAAAAACAGATTGAAGGGGCTCCCGAGTGGCGCATCCAGTAAAGGCCCTCCATGTGGAGTGCAGGATGCGCCCATATAGTACCCCGGGGACGTCTCGGTTTCTAGTCCGGGATATCATACCTGCAGCAGTGCCAAGCTCAGGTTCGATAAAGGAAACAGCGGGGTTACTGCCCCCCATGGTCAATTAGGCAGAGTTTAACCGTCCTCACGGGACCCCTCTCCCTATACGTGTTAAATTTAAATTGAAGTTGTGAAAAGACAGTACAACCTTTGGTTGTCACACAACGTTGGTTGAACCAACTACTCATAAGGTGCTCTGTGTGGAGTGCAAGGTGTGCCCTGTCGTCGGTTCGAGTCCAAGCTATTCCTTTGCCGACCAATGACGGGGGTTCCCAGTGGCCGACACTCAATTGGCAGAGTGCCGCCTGGGGAGAGGGATATGCACAATGTTTAAATTTAACTTCACACTTTTCTGTTATGTTGGTGTGTTGCATTTGGTTGATGAGTTAACTTTTCATTAAAAAGCTATATAAAAAATCTACAGAGAAATCATTAGGTTATTATCATAACCCTGGCTCCCAGAAACAGAAATGTAACCATTATCTAATGGGTGTTTACCTCCTAAAGACCCTGAACCTGAATATTATATACTAAAGCTGCTTGGCCGAGCCTGTGAGGCAGTCATGCCTGCCCCTGAGAATATAAAGGACTGTGCCCACAGATCTCAATATCATTTTACATTCAGGTCTGCTGCAATCATGGACTCAGCAACCTTGAAGGTTAATGGTTACATTTCTATTTCAGGTAACAAAGGTTGTGATAATAACCTAACATTCCCTTTCAAGTAAGAAATGTAACCATTATCTAATGGGTGAGTGCTCCAAAGTAAGGTTACAACCAATAAGGATTCAACTTTCCCTTTAAGAGAACCTGTGCGTCTGTGATAGCGAAGAGAGGGCATTTTGAAAACCCAAAAAAAGAAGAAAGGAGACAGAAGCGCAAAAATATTAAAAATGTCCAGCAGCCCAAGTGATGAGGATAACCAAGCCCCTCAAGCAAGGCTACACATTTTTTTAAGCAGCTTGGAAGTGGAGAGTGAGCATTTACAAAATAAAAAAGTAATCTATAAGGCTTTGTCTGACCTGCCTGGCACTTGCAGCATCTGCAACCTCCACCACAGGGGCTTCAAGTTCAGCATCTGCTTCCCTAAACCCTGTAATCTTTCCTCTGTAAATTCAACATCACGTCCATTATGGAGAGCTATGTTATGTAAAACACAACCAGCAAGGATGATATTGTTAACCTTCTGTGGAGCATAGTGTTCACATCCAAACATCAGAATCGCATTTTGAGGGTTCCAAATGTTCGCTCAATTACACGGCAAGCACATTTAAAGGTACGGTTATACCTCTGTATGGCAGCGATTGTGGGGTTGAGCAGCGGTGTCAGTAGCCACCGTTTCAGTGGACACCCTTGTCCCCTATCAACCAGCCTCTCAGACTGTCATCCCGCTGAAACGAAGCTGCCACCTGCGAATCAGCAAGGATAAACAAGTCATGAGCGAAGCCAGGACGGTTTGCATACACATTAGTGATGTATCTGTTAGCAACACACACTTCTTGAATGTTCATAGAATAGGTCGATTTATGTAGAGGTGTCTGTCTTGAGTTGGTGTGCGTAGCTGCACATGTCTGCAATCGATGGCTCCCAGGACTCCAGGAAACCCATACCTCCCAAGAAAAACCTGCTTTGTATTTCGTTGCAACTCATGAGAGACAGGGAAATTGATTAATTCTCCTGCCCGCTTTACTAAAGCTGCACTAAAACACAGTTGCTAAATCACATAGGTGGGAAAAGTCTGTTTGCCCACCCGTGCGCCTGATTTTCGTGCGTTAACTGTCCGCAAAAGTGTTTTGCGATTGTCTTAGGGGTTTGTTAAAGTTGCTAGATCTATAGATCCAAAACCAGGGTTTTAAGGATCTGCGACATTAAGTCTGTACGACCTATGTGGCAAAGTGGTTTGCAGTGCGCAGGTGTAGGGGTGATGCAGTGCTCAAGACAGGACAAACAACAAAGTACTGGTGAAATGATTGTTTATGGATTTGTAATCCACAGTCTGATGACAACAGGCAATAAACATCGTGGTGTATTGCTCAGTTTAATCCACGGATTCAGTCCCGAAATAATAGTCCCAATATTTAATCACCCACAATAAAACACAAACACCATCACAAGTCCGTAGTGAGTGATGTAGTGGAAATACAATTAAGTTGTGACTCAAGGGCAGTGTTGTCTGGGTTTGGTGCTGGCCTGTAGCGCCAGATCGTGTTAGCCATCTAATAACAACAAAAGTATTTTTAGACATGACAAAACAAACAAAACAAAAAATGGAGAATGCCTGCATCTCACTCATCCACTTTGTGTAGGTGATAGCAAGCAAACAGCTGAATGCATGGGCTCAAATGGAGGCTTCATGAGTGCCCTGAGTACCACATTTAACCCAGCAAGGAACAATGTCCCCCATAGGCATCCGAAACCACCGATCCCCTTTCAAAAATTGCCCGCTAGGTAAACTGCCTACAGCTCTACAATATTTAAGTGGAGACCCTGCCAAGGGGGCTCCGCACACCTTGCACACCCCTGCCGTCCATACAGCGACCCAGGCCAGGCTGGACGCGTCAGTGGTTACAACCCCCCCTTTTGGTGACCTCGCCCGACGCTACACCGAGGTTTAGCTGGGCTGGCTGTTTTCACCAAGAATGTGCCTTCAGACAGTGATGAGACACTGTCAACAGGCGGTCATGGTTCAATATGGGCTGAAAAACCCTGCTGTTGAACCAGACCTACAGAGGACGCATGGGCAGAAGACCCCAATAGTCTGGGAAGCTCCTGCCATCAAGCCCAGTAGTTTCTGGAACCTCACTACCATGAGCACTCTGTTGAGCTGAAAGATCTCCAAACAGGTGGATATTCTCTGCACTCCAACAGAGTGGACAGCATGGATATGGAGTCCAAGCACACTCCTACATAGGAGGCTGTCTGAGAAGGCATGAGCTGGCTCTTTGCATTATATACCATAAGGCTCAACCATTAAAGGTGGCCGGTGACCAGTTCCATGTGGGCCTCTGCCTGTGCTGGAGACTGGGCACAAATGAGCCCATCATCCAGATAATTAAGCATTCTGATTTTACCTGTGAGTCTCAATGGGGCCAGGATAGCTTCCATACACTGCGAGAAGGCACATGGAGAAAGGCCAAATAGCAAGACATGGAACTCGTACACTGTTCCCTGAAAACTGAACCATAGGTAATTCCTGTGTGGTGGTTTTATGGGGTTAAGCGTCATTGAGATCCACCGTGGTGAACAGTTGTCTAGCCTGATTGACTGCAACAGCTATTGCATCGTCAACATTTTGAACCTCCTTCAACTCAGATGCAGGTTGACCTGTCTGTCGAGGATCGGTCTGAGGCCGCCATCCCACTTGGACACTAGGAAGTACCTGGAGTAGAACCCTGCCTCCAACTGGAGGGGTTCTATACACATAGCCCATTTTTGCAGCAGAGCTGCTACCTCCTGAGACTCGACTGCGCCATCACATGTTACATTTACCCCTCAAAAGGGAGGGGGGCCATGCTGAACTGCAGTGAGTAGCGGTCTAAACGGTAGTAAGCACAAAGATATCTGAGGTGCACTGACGCCAATACTACAGATGTCTCCCTGAAAGGGGCTCTGTGGCAGCAAACTCCTAGGGCTGCTGCATGGCTTGTGGCTTGGCCTGAGGCCTGTCTCTGCACCAGGTTGCGGAACCAATTACAGCCTCCGCGGCGAGCAACCGTGGGCCGGTTCTGAACACCATCTCTGACAGCAGGCGCAGCTGGCTGTGCTGGTCTTTGAGGCTGCTGGGGCCTTGGGAAGCTAGCGAACCAGCTCCTTTGTGGATTCCCGCATGAGGTGAGAGCGCTGCAGCATATCATTAATGTCATAGGAGAATCCAGCAGCGGTGCTTTGTCCCCGTCAGGCATGCGTGCCTGGGAAAATCAGAGCTGCCTACATGCAGCTGTCAGTGCAGCCAGATTCCAGCCTACAGCCTGCCCGTTGAGCTTTGATACACGGAGCAGGTTCTGATTAACCAGGCACAGTTCATCCAACTGTTCTGGTGAGGGCCTGTGGCTGTCAGAGATAGAACTGGTAGAATACTAAAATAATATTATAGTTGCCCAGCCTTGTGGCGAATGCACTGGCTGAATAGGCATGCTTGATGATCACCAATGAGACCCGGCACTGCTTGTTGGGGCAGATAGCGTCCTTGGACAGAAGCACTAAATTAGGTGCCTGTAACTAAGTTGCAATTGATGCCTCCACCAGTGGAAACTGGGCCAGGCCCAGCTTCTCCTTATCATGCACCCTATGGTGTCCATAGACTGGGAAACAGCAAGAGATGTAGCCGGGCAGACTGGCCTTGCTTGTGTTACAGGAATAAAACTCAGGCATGATGCAAGTAGCAATGCAGTGTACAGTAAACATTTACAGGTGCTGTTTCAATCTGCTTATAGACAGCAATGGGGCGGGTCAAGACCCGAACAAGACCGGCTTGGGAAGGTAAGCACCGGTTGGTTCGGTACCGGTACAATGGCTTTAGCACCGGGTCGGTGCGGTACGGCACCGGCTCAGAACTGGGATGGTACCAGGACTGTTCGGTTACTGTAGCTCTGGGTTGGTATGGTACTGGTGCGGTAACCTCATCCTTGGTTCAGTACAGTACGGTACCAGGTCGAGAACACAATGGGTCAGTGACCTTGGTACCAGTACGGAACGGGTCCACCTGTTCGCAGTTATCACAGGTAGCACTGTACAGGGATGTCCACCTGTACAATCTACTGGCAAAACCACATAGTCAGTACCCACAGGAGACTGAGAGAATCCTGCTTGTTAGAGGTATTAAAAGCCCTCGTAATGGTGATGCAAAAGTAGTCGCCAAAATGGCAGAGATACTGTGGAATGAGACTGCAAGCAATCTCAACCAAAGCATGTATGTATCTTGGTCCAGCGCAGCGCTGCTGACAGCAGCTGTGTGGGTATTTCTGTAAAAAAAAAAAAAAAAGAAAAATATTTCTCTACCAAAAACAGTAATAACACAATTACGTTTCAGAAAATAAACGTCTCTTAACTTAAAACGAGAATTTTAATTTAAGACCAGCCTGAGCTAAGCATCAGTGAGGAGAGCACAAGTCAGCTGACTTATGTTGCATGATCCCTGGGAAGGAGCGACTCAAGCCACTGGCATCACGTGGTGTCACTGCGGGACGTAACAAACAACAGGTTGTAGTGCACAATATACACGTAATTAATAATAAAATATTGCATAATTTATGTAATACACAATAATTCGCAAAAATTATACAGTCATAAGGAACACATACTTACCTGATACCTGGCTCCCCTGTGAGGTCAGTCTTGTAAGGAAAAATGACACTGAGATCTGTGCGTGCAGTCCTTCTGTATGCCTCGGGGGCGGGCATGACTGCGTCACAGGCTCGGACGAGCAGCTTTGGCATATAAGATTAAGCTTCGGGGTCTTTAGGAAGTAAACGCCCATTAGGTAATGGTTACATTTTGTACTTGAAAGAGAACTGCATTCATTGCATAAAAGGTGGGGCTTTTTTCAGTTTCCAAAAGTATCTTAGCAAGCCTTGTCGTGTATAATAGACATTCTTACATTTTAATTTTGCATTAAAGCAAGTCATTAATGGTTTTAGTCTCCTAAAATGGTAAAAATAAGGTTGTTGGTTTTTTGCCTCACATTTACTTAGAGGGCTCATGTTTACAATGACCTGCGTTTTTAAAATTGTTAATGGTCTGCCCGGATTACACAGTGCAGTTGGGGGGGGGGGTGGGAATTATCATTCTGCCCTTTCATCACTTGACAGGAAGCAACACACTGTTATTAGCCATTTTGAAAGAAAGAGAATTCTGTGCCTGTCCAGAGGCAAGGATTACTGAAATGCACCCCATTCACCGGCTATAGAATATGCAATGAAATGTGGCAAAATAAAATCACAAGACCTTTAAAGATTTAGGCTGGCTGAGGTTTTAACTAGGAGCTCAATTTGATCTTGTCTGATTAAAGAGAATTTGAGATTAAACATTAAAACCATTTGGAGGCTCATCTTTTTAAACCATTTCAAACTTTCTGACCTGTTTAATAAGTTTAGCCAGACACGAGTGTCGGCCTCACCTGCTCGTTTCTTTGGGAATATTCAGAGGTTTGCCTTTGCCAAAAGGAAAACACAGGCTTTAAGGTTCAAGTGGAAAAAGTTATCACAAGTTTGTCTTTTGTGGCGCGGCTAAGAAAATCGGTCATCATGTTCCTACTTTAAACTGTACAATTAACCATGTGGAATATTCATTACATATCTTCTTAAAACTGATTGGTCAACTGGAACACAGGAACCAGATCTTCCAAAAGCAGTAATACCCTCTTTGTAAGGGGTTAATGATTCAAACCTGCAGATAACTCCCGGGATGAAGTCTTACTGATATTCACCTCACAGTCAGTGTTTTTACAATTTTGTCAATGTTTGCCAATCAGCAGAGAATCATGGGAGTATAAATCAGCAGTGAATTTCACACGTTGCACATTTCCACTTGCAATAAGACATTTTCAGGAACCAATCCTTCCTTAAAAAAAAAAAAAAATACTAAGCAAAAATAGTAAAGTAACAGAGCCCTCTTCGTCACTGCAACAAAGCCATGTCAACATTATAACTACCATGCCCCAGGTAAAGGGGTGCAAATATATTTAATGGAGACATTTCCTAACATGCAGTAAATGGATTTCTGCACTGTGGTTATATACACATTTTTAATACAGGTGCTAAGATTGGGTTTGAGAACACTAAAATAGCAGGCACAGCTCTTTTTCAACTTTTATGCCTATATATTTTCTAAAAGATGAGTAAAATTCTATAATGCACAATTAATCTAGATCTTTCGCCACAATTTACCAATGGATTTTCCAACATAGATTTGAAAACATTGGTGTGTTAAATTCGCAGTACTAGGTCAGCAGATAATATACATTACCGTTTTAGGAAAGTTTTAGAACACCTACATTTTTCCAGTTTTTATTGAAATTTACGCAGTTTAATGTCTAAATGTACTCTGAAATTAAAGCATAGAACAAATAAACAATTGGAGATAAAAAAGAAATACTGGAATCGTTTTGTTTAACAAAATTTAATCTAAATTTTTGACTCATCAATGTAGCCACCTTTTGCAGATATAACAGCTGAACACACTCAATGGAAATCAAATATTGTTTGGAAAGCTTCCCAACACTGTTGCAGAAGTTCCCACAAATGTGTTGCACTTGTAGGTTGCTTTGCTTTCACCCTTCTGTCCAGTTCATCCCAAACCAGCTCGATGGGGTTTAAGTCTGGAGACTGTGCTGGCCATTCCATGATTTGAAGCCATGATTTGGGTCATTACATTGCTGTAGGATGAACCCCTGACCAACTAGGCGTATACCCGAGGGTATTGCATGGTGCTGCAAAATGCTGTGGTAGCCGTTTTGGTTCAGGGTTCCACTCACTCTGTGCAAGTCGCCGACTCTGGATCCAGCAAAAGAGCCCCAGACCATCACGCTTCCTCCTCCATGTTTTACAGTTGGTGTCACACACCAAGGAACCATCCTTTCGCCTACTCAACGGCGTACAAAAACCCTGTGTGATGAACCGAAGATTTCAAATTTTGATTCATCGGTCCATAAGACCTTCTTCCAGTCTTCAGTAGTCCACTGGCAGTGATCATGGCCCAGACAAGCCTCTTTTTCTTATTTTGCCATCTTAGCAATGGCTTTCTTACTGCCACTCGACCTGTCAAAACTCGAAGTCTCCTCTTCACAGTTGAAACTGAGACTTGCTTACTTCGACCAGTGTTAAGCTGTGCTTGAAGCTGTTGTCCTGTGAGCCGCCTATCACGCAAGCTGTTGACTCTTAGAAATTTGTCTTCTGATTCTGTTGTGGCTTTGGGTCTGCCAGACCTCTTCCTGTCAGAGTTTCTTCCAGTTTACTCTGTACTCACTGACACCTTGGCTTTCTTTGCAATTTCTCTAAAGGAAAGACCGACACTTTTAAGGGTTATAATGGTCTGTCTGTCTTCCTTTGTTAATTGCCTTTTTCTCGCCATTATTATAGCAATATACTATTTCCTGAAGTACAATACTGTCCAAATAATGCTTAAGAGGGTGTAGTAACACAGTCTGTTCCAACACTGCTTTTATACAGACAGAGGGTTTGTAAGTAATCAACAAAAGTTGGGACACCTGTAGGAATTGTTGGCATCAACTTTCAAGGCTTAATTTACTTCCATTGCTGCAGAACAGCTGTAAGTTTTTAACCCATTACTTGTTCCCTGCAAAAGGCCTTTTTGTATAACTCTGAAAGGTACATTATTTTTCAGTTTTTGGTAACCTAAACTTTTTTTTTAGCCTCTGGCAGTTTACCGCTTACCTTTGTACCATTTCAGGTTATTCACTGGACTTGGGCTGTTTAAATTTCAATAAAAACTGGAAAAAAGGAGGGCATTCTAAAACTTTTGACCGGTAGTGTACATTATCAGCTACATCAAGTACTGCAACTCTAAATAGGCCTACCGAGAGAGGAACATTGCTTTTTATTTATTTATTTATTTATTTATTTATTTATTACTTTTGGGGGGGGGGAAAAAGAAAAAAGGACACAAAACAGACAAAAACAATTTTTCCATGACAAGTCCCAGAGAAGTGAACGGCTGAGTGAATATTCAGCAAACACCTTGTGCTGCATCCAAGGCCTCTCGCTGATTGTCTGGCTGCTCTTTTATAGGCACTGAGGAGGCAAGCACTCCCTGGCCCTCAGATCTTGTCTGGTGAATGCATTGGTAGTCATGCACACAGACCTAGCTTAAAGCCTAGTGTGAGCCTGAAAGAAATCAGTCAAATTGGCATCTACTCATGCAGAAGGAGATAGATTTGTCATGACACACTGAATATTCAATGTAAAGAAACAGTTTAGCTTTTCTATCCAGGTATAAATGCATCTATCTGAAAAAAACGGGGTATAAAATGTTTTATGGGTTAAATACATTTGTTTAATTTTTTCAATGAAAAAAGTTAGTAAAATGTAAAAAAGGGTGTTTCCGGTTCAATAATAATAATAATAATAATAATAATAATAATAATAATAATAAAGTGGCTAGATCTGTAGTTCATATGTATTTACAAAATGTTATGAATACATGTTTGTTTGATGCTGTAGTAATTTACTTACTTACTGGCAACCTTATTTATAAAACAACTAGCTGGTAGATATGTAACTTCCCAAGCAAAATACTATATTAACACAATCTGTGACTACAACACCGATTCTGAGCTCCCTCTGTCTGTTTGGACTATTCCTTTTTTGAAGATGTCCTGTAAAAAGGCCAACAGGGCTTTCTTTTTCTGTCTTTCTCTCTCTTTTTTTTTTTAAATGGAAAATAACAAATCGCCCATGATCTATACCCTGCCTTCTGCCTATAATGAGAAAACTTCACCTTCTGTCCCCAGCAATTCTTAGGAATTCTTTTGCTCTTATTCCTACAAATCCAATTACAGATTGCTGAGTAGCTAGTGGAGTAAGCTTATTGAGAAGTGTCACATCACTAAGTCGTGTGTATGTGTTTCAGTTTGTAATGTGGTCTGAGCTGCTGTAGTGGTGTCAACTTAAAATGCAAGTAAGTAGCAGAACAGGGCTAATCCCAGCCACTACTCCCCTGCAGCCAAATTGTAGCGCAATGAATGACAGTGGAAATGCAAAGATGCCACTGTGCTTATCACACACAGCCAGATGGTGGACCTGGATCAATGCACACATGCCACGATCAATGCATTTGATAAAGAATTAAGAAGAAAACTGTACATGTTATCAAAGAACTTGTACATGGCATAATTATGATTCTGCATGTGCTTACAGATGATATTGGAGACTCAGAGGCAGGTGATAATGAAACTGATAGGAAGAAACAGCTTAAAGGCAACAGTGCCTGCCCTTAGCACTAAGAAATCTTGTCAAACAGTTCAGAAACCATTTCAGAAAAAAATAACAGTTTGTTATTATGGTATGTTGGATGTGAGGCTAGTGGCCAAATTTGTCCTTTTGGAAATGCTATTTGAAATGATAAATAAGCCGACAAGCTTAAACTAAAATTATAACTAACAACAGCTTACTATGATGCAGGTTCTATTAATGAAAGACAAACAAACAGTTCTGGCAACATTATTAATGTTTCTTCAGTTTGTTTATGGATGTATTTTTACAATCATATGTCCTAGTTCCATATCTGAATAAGTTCACACGGCTCTAACCCTAACCCTACCCCTAACTGTAAAAAGGTTAATAAAAACATCTTGGCAATTCAAATTAGGGGACTGAATAGGTGTGGTTGGGCAAAAATAAATGGCAGTCCTGCATTGCTATAGTAGAGGTAATTACAGTTTAAAGCATGATTCAGAACTACCATACCTCACCCTTTAAATTACTATGAAGACAATACAATTCTATGGACTGTCTGGGTCAACCTGCCTTGTTTTAAGAGCATTTTTCAGAAGTGACTGAAAACTAACCATCTTCTGCTGTATCCTTAGGCTTGTTGCCTTTTGTACATTGTGTAAGAAAATTTTGCAAGCATGACATTTTTATGTACCTATTTACATGTTTTATTTACATTTTTACGTAAATATAAAATGTTTCCACATACAAAGGGTTAATAGTGAGATTTGTTTTTCCACAACTTCTCAAAAAAAAAAAAAAGTAATATGGTGCCTATGTTTGGCAATTTTTTATTTTGTATTATTATTAAAAAAAGGAAAAACAGCTTGGAAAAGTAGGCAAAAGTCTATTTTCATTTTCCTGTCTGTCACAACCACCTTGAGATACTCAAATATGTTTATATCCTTGTCTTTTTATTATTTATAAGGGTGAAAAAAAATAAATCCAGTTTCAAAGTTTGAGGGGTCCATGAAGACACGCACTGTGCGTAAAGAACTGATGACTTGATTAGCTCTTGTGGTGCAATTGAAGGAGCTGTCTCTCTCACAGATTCTCAATTTTGAGAAATGCTTTGATCTCAGTTCAAGCCAATTCATGAACATCAACTGACAAGCCTGCATGAAACACCCTGATGGTCAGGCCCAAACTCCCAGCAAACTATTTGGTTTCATTAAGGCTCCCTTTTAAAGGCACCAACTACAACGCTAAAAACTATTACTGTTGAGTCAAGACAACATGTGACCTTACCCTTTTAAAATGCAGAACTTAAAATAGCTACGCTTCACAGCCTTTGAAGAAAAAAAAACATGATAATGGGAAAATTGCCTTGTTTATTGGTGCCCAACTGAACTAGCAAGTTAGCTGGGAGGCCTTGTGTCCTAATTGGGCTGTTTAAATCTGAATTGTAAGCATGCAAGTTAAAGCAATTTTTATTACATCTTTTTCACCCCTCTCCAGACAGAAAAACAACAATAATAACCACACTGAAACAGACTAAAATATCCAGTTGTTTTTTTTTACTTAGTGATAAGTGACCCAATAAATTGTCAATGAATCCTATTAAAAAAAATAGAAAACTGACATGTACTAAACAAATAAATACAGAAATCTACTTGAAAGGTATGCTATGCACCCGTTTTTGTCAGTGCAGGTCACAGACACCAAAAGGAAAGTCACTACACCGCCGTGGCACAAACAGTCACAGCGGCTAAAATCAAACAAAGCCCAATTAAACTAATCACAACGTCCCACTGAACACAAGGAAGCTCACCTGGAATTTCTGGACTTGTGCATGAATTCCCAACCCTACATAGTACTTGGTACTATAATTACCCTGGCCAAAGTACTGTGAAATTGCTGTCTGATCTGCTAATGGTTGACGAAATCATGCTGCTGAGGTTTCATATCAAGGGGCCAGAGCGTCATGGCGCACCGCTTTCTGGTGGAGATGACACTTTTAGAAACTCAAAAAGGAAAATTAACGGGTTGCGGTCTACGATTGTTCATTAATTACCAATTTACTCACTGCTGGAGGCATGACATTACAGAAATCTGGATACAAGTTCTAATTGATTATGAAGACCACCTATGAAGAGTGACCGAGGAAAGTACAAAACAACTAATACCGTTTCACTATTATCAAAGACGTTCAAAATACTGAACATTCATGGGAAAAGAAAAGGCATTACTAACCTGCCAATGCCACAAGCGGGGACTGTAAAATACAATGGAGCACAATTAGGCTGTGTTCACACTGGGTCCGTATAGAGGGTTTGGTCTGCACTCGGTACAGTTCAGTATGCTTGGTGTGAGGTGTGAACAACAAAGTCCGCTAAAGACGTGTTCTCGCTCCGTCTGGCAAACACACGAGTCTGGTTCACTTGCTAAACCTCAATGTGAACAACTTCTGGACTCTGTCCTTTTACACATAGGAAGCAAACTACACAAGGTAACCTGAGCAATTTTGAGGAAAGAAGTAAAACATAAAACTAAAAATGTCTCAGGGAACTAGGGTTACCTAAGAAAACTGGGATTGTCATAGTTTCAGCCATACTTTGTTGTCCCGGTCGGAAACAGTAAAATTGTTAAATCGCCCTGGTTTTGCTATTGTATTTTTTTTTTTTAAGTACAAGACTGTATCAGCATGCTCAATAAGTTAATAGCACAGTAATGTGTTAGCACGTGTGTTAGCTCCATTAAAAAATAAAATAAACTATTGTATGGATTATTTGTTTAATCACTCTGATTATGTGTATGCCATATGTTTAAATGGCAACAGTTGATGTATTTATAAAAAAAAAAAAAATCTGTCTTTTTGTACATTTAACATGTTTCGACTAGATGGCAATGTAAGACAATAGTGAGTTGTTATGATCTGTAACAAACTCACCTAATGTTTAATTTTTAAACTATTATTGTGTTATTTTATATACTGTTATTTTTTGTTAACAACTTCAAAGTTACTTTAGCATCTGTGAATTGAAGTAAAAAAAAGGCCCAATTTTTCACTGCGAGAAACTGAACCTCTAAAAGAAAATGTGGTCAGACACCAAAATCCAAGCCGAACTGGACAAAAAAAACTCACAAACACAGTAAAATATATCCAGTCTTTTCTCAAATTACTTTGTTTAATGCCGACATTAGGAGAACCGAGAAAATTAGCAAAGTACTCCCCAGTGCTTTCTTCCACAGCAATATGTAAGAATTTAATACAAGATACAGTATATTAAAAACCAGAGCAATACATCAATAGCTGTCATCTTTCAATATGCCTTGCAGGATATTGTAAACATCTGAAAAACGGAATAAATAAAGAAATAAAAATTAAATAACTTTAGCTCGCATCCAAACAAACTCGGTCCCTTTGCTCGCAGAAGAGTGTGAACAGCAAGCACATTGATACATTGTTTCAAATGACACGAACCAGACCGTGTCCGTTTGAAATGGACCCAGTGTGAATGGAGCCTTAGTGTACTGCATGTGACCCCATTGTAACATCAGGAGAGTCACACCACAATACGCTGACAGATACAAGGAAAATGTTTCTGATCTTTATGTAGGAATTTAAACATGGTGAGTTAGTAAAACGTTGAAACTTGCCATGCAAGAAAAATCTCCTTTGGTAGACAGGTTATATTATGGAACACAATGGAACTGTAATGTCTCGAAATTACTTTTCCTATATGCCTGATTCTTGCAAACCTTAATAACTGGATTTAAACTGTATGAAACAGGAGGAGATTTCTGTCCTGGAACTCAGCAACACAAATTCAATGTTGTTTTAAACCCCCTGCATACAATGACTGCCCTCAAAGAATTGAGTCAGGGTTAATTTAATTAAAATCTTCCTTTATGCCTGCTAAACCACAAAGTCGCTACTTAGAGCAAGATATATATGCTATGCCGCCCCGGTGATAACACCTCGGCAGCAATTTTCTTAGCAATCAAAACAGACATCAAGTAATCTAATCTAAATCACTAACAATTATCAGACTGGGAGACAGGGATCCTTTTAATCAATGTTTTCTATTAAAAAACTGAAAAAATTCAATATGTGACACCAGCAATGCACTCCACCCTCATTAGAGCATTGTCCTTGGGAAAGCAGTATATTTATCTAATAAAGACTGAAAGCAGCTTTCCATAAAGATACAGGAACCTTTTATAAGCACCACTAGAACTTTCCAGACTAGATGTACCTTTTCACAGTACAGTATTTTTCCAGAGCATTTTAAAACAATCTAAAAACGAGCAAATGATCTGTGCTGATCTAAATGCAATGAGCTGGTAACCCCTTCCCTTACAGAAGACTTTGAACGAAAAAAACAGAGCCAGCTGTTAACATGTTGTTGGGAATTTAAAAACAACAAAATAACAGACATGCTGTGAACAGATCATGCATTGATTCTGTACAGTATTGCCTTAAAATACAATTCTTTACTGACAAATGTGCCAGTAAAATTATTTCCCATGCCACAGCACTGTAAATACAAAACCATATATATATATATATATATATATGATGGAAATGTAGCATAATATGACCTACAGCTACAGAATGTAAATGTAAAAATGGATACCGGTACATAAATGCATGCAAAGAAAGGTATGTGCCTCTATACTGCACATCTCTAGATTGCAATATTCAACAACCTTGTGCTAAAGAAACTAGTCTGTGAGATTTTAACAAAAGAAGGTGCGGCGGGCACAGCAGATTTACAAACTCATGTCTGTGTCAATTGCATATGTATCACTGGCGCCTTCACTATATCCCAGCAAGGATTTGCGTCTTTTGAGGTGGAAATGATGAAAGCCAACACATTGCAGTTCCTACTTATTGCTATGTTATGGTCTCTGTAACCCAAAGTGAACAGGAGAGCCTAATTCAGAACCTTGCACTATTCTTGTTCTACACTATACTTGGTTAAATGTACCTACTGGATAATGAGTCAATAGGAGTTCATCCAATAGCTGCATACATTACATTTTTTTTGTAAAATGCTTTTGATATTGGCAGGTAGCAACCTGTCCCGTAAGATCCAGGAATCGGGTCATAGCGCCACCTAAAAATATCTAGATTACCTTTGAAATGCTGTTTGGATAGTACTTTCCTTTCCCAAAAACTACAATAAAACATTATTGCAATGCACAAAGACAAAATAGATTAAATTACATTTTGGTGCACCAAAACATTTCTGAAGGAGTTTCTCAGATGGTGTAATATATATTATTTATTTTGCAATCTGGGCTACGTACAGAAACAAGCATTCATAAGTATCTGGCAGAAAATGTTCAATTTCTTTTGCGACAAAAATGGAACAATCTCTTATTATTTTTTTTCTGTGACACTGCTGGAGGTATGTCATTTGAGCTAACTTCAGCTACAAATATGTTATTTTGTTTTGTTTAACTATAAATTCACAAACTGTACTCTTAAATGTAAAACACAAAGTATTAATTGTTTCAACTCTGTACCCATTCAAGCTGACTCGACAATGCTAAAGTGATAGACATGCATAATGGCTACAGTATCTTAAAATGAGATGTTACACAAACAAGCAAACTCACTTCACTACCTAGATAAGAGCTGTGAACATAATTTCTAATAGTTCTACTCCCAAAGTAATACATTAATAAATTAATAAATAACCACAAGCAACTTAGTTAACAACTGTCATTTTTAAAGCCAAACAATATCAGTTTTAAAACTGTATTAATAGGTGCTGTGCAAACACAAACATCATTTAAGTTATTGTTGATTGGATGTCATTAATCATGTACATTTTACAGCACCTATACTGGATATATACTGGTGTTGTGCTAAGCTTCATGCTAAAACAAATTACTAGTAGCAGCCCCACCCTCACTATAATCCCTTCAATGGTAAACAAGCAATTTGCCTCTTGTTTTCGAATGAGATGTGTGCAAAGTAGATTCTTATAAACGATTAAAACAAGGGGTTTCAGGAAAGTGGTGTAGAGGGAATTTATAAATACAGAAGGAGAATGTTACTGTGCTACACTATGTAATATTATTAAAGAGGCTACACACTTTATTTAGGGTTTTCATTTCATTAGAAAACATAAGTAAAAAAATATATATATAGATACACATTATATATATATATATATTTTTTATTAAATCAATGGGGAAATAGAGAAAGAATGCATGAATGTCTCCAGTTATATGTGGTTTTCGCGACCACGTCGCATTCAGTTCTAGCCAAAATTGTAGGTATTTATTACTGCCAGTCTTCTCTTTTCACCTATTCAATTGCCTCATTGCCACTGCACTTCCTGTGATGTCATCAGCAGTGTGTTCTGGCCTTAACGGTACAAATTGTTAAAACAAGTGAACACATCTCATTCATAACCACATATTTTTGTTGTACACTATACTTGGTTAAATGTACATGTTTAAGTATATAAAAGTCTAAAATATTTTCATAACTACAAATATTGAATTTTATAGGTAGTCTCTGTATCGTCAGCGTCACAGCCGCGGTCTGTTAAATTTTAAGGTTAGTTATAGTCTTTCCTTAACCCTTTGCGGTCCTATGTCAGATCAGGTCCGATATTAAAATTTTCCGTTTCCAGTCCGATGTCGGACCCTGTCCGACATCATCAAAAAGACGTAAAGCACGGGTCTCTAGTCATTTTTTCTCCGGAAAATGCAGAGAAAAACTATCAATGGCCGAGTCAGACCGACAGGAGCGGAATTAAGCCGAAAAAAAGGATGTATCTGAGCAATATAGAAAGCCCCTACACCACAGAAATAACACGGACAAATAACAAAGAAGATAGCTGCTTCCACATAGGGCACTCAAAAGAATATCACAGACATTTACAGAGCTTTTTGAGATGTTATAGTAATGACTTGGATTGCATAATTGAAGAATTTGATGCTAAAACGCGTGATCAGGAGAGGTATGCGAAAAATACAGCGAACAAGGGGTGGGGCTTGGCTGGTGATTCAGTACAGATGTCCTTTTGCTATGCAGGGCCTTTTAAACCTGTTTTACTCTGAAAAAAAAAAAAAAAAAAAAAACATTGGACCTGATGCGCCTGACAAGCGCTGAATAAATGGACCGCTAAGGGTTAATTAAAACCCTCCTTTTCCAAGTGCAAATTAACGCCTAATAAATTATGACAATTAACACAGATTTGCTTTTAAATTCCCACACAAACAACGCAGGAAGGAAGCACTGCTCGTTAAGATATTAACATTCTTTTGTAAATCACCATTTTTTTGGAAATCATGTTAGCATGATTACTTAATAATGAGATAGGTATAACGACCTCTTGAAAATGCCAAAATCAATGCTAAATAACGATGTGTTGATTAACACTGGAGTTATCATTTACGAACTTTTGAAAATCCTGCCCACTATATCATATGAATTCAGTGAATATATATTCCCATGCAATGAACTCAGCATGGAAATATATATTCAATGAAATATGTTTTTCTACAATTAATTAAAAAAATCATATTGCTGCATATGGATTGTCCTTTTCTCACCTGCATCACAAGATTATCTAGATCACAAAACAATTATGAATGTATGTATTTGTGATTATTTCATCTTTTTTCAGGATCATAATTAAACATAAGACAGAATATTTTTAGAAACTGAGAATAACTGGAAGAGCCTTTCAGCTGAATGTCACATCCCAGCTGATCAAATGTACCATGGATAAAGAAGTCTTACATCAGTTAGTTGCTTGCTGCGGGTTGGTGTGGATGAATTGGTCGTCACTTGTTTATTTCCTGCTTTCAAAGCTGCGTCTCTCCTTGCTTGCTCCAACAGAAGCCTTGCCCTCTCTTTAAGCTCCTCTTGTCGGGATAATATCTTCTGTTAGAATGCCACCATTAAAAAAGAGGTAAACATTTTGTGTTAGATGTAGATGTGCAAAGTGAAACGTGATTAAACTGTTTTTCTAAGGTTTGCAATGCACCACGTTTTCCATCTTCCAAACAGTGTAATTACCATGATGGTACTTGGAAAAGGCTACACATGGCATGCAAATCAAAAAACAAGTATAAGAAAACATTTCCACTTGAACATGTATTTGCACATTAAAAGCTGAGATTTGTCTGTGAACACAAGTACTTCAATGTTCATTTGGACTTACTTAAACAGGCCCGTGGCTCTTGATTAGGCCATTGAAATGTTCTGCAAAGGAAATCTCACCTAGGTAATCATCAGTAAAATTGATGGTCGCATGGCACTTATCTGCAAAGACCTTTCTTTAGCATGTGTTTTAATGTCGCTTGAGGAAGTATATAGCCTTACCTTTTCTTCAGTGACATCTGATTGCTGGGTGCAGGTAATCTGCAGAATAAGTAAAAACTACATCAGCTGTAGAAGAAAAAGTATACAATAAAGCAACAGCCTACACCAGGGGTTGGAAATCAAATTTCATAGTGGGCATAATGACCTGCGTGCAGTCGCAGAGTTTTAATAATAACCTAATAATTAATTTAAAATAACCCAAAAACCAGAACAGTACAGTAATCACACTGACTTATATTACTGAAGCAATAAAATTATGCACTAAAGCTCTATGTTTTGAGCCTCAACTGTTTACTGCACTCCAGTGTTAAAAGTCCCAGCCAGAAGGCTGCTCCAGTTACACCTCTCCCAATAGGTGTTACCATTTGGTCCTGGGGACTGCAGGAATCCTGCCTTGAGTAAAGGGATAGACTGAACTATACTACATATGTATTGTGAATTATATTTATCTGTGTGTTTGCTTGTGGGAATTCACTTTACTGAGAAATCTGATGTTGTATAAGCACACACAAAACGTTAAAACACTAATTCTTACCTGCACAGTTTTTACTGAGTGATCTGCATGGTTCAGAGCTAAACCGGCACCTGAAGTGGCATCGGATTCAGACTGCCTCAGAGTGGCACGCTTTTTCTTGATGAGGTCGGCGTCCCTGTTGTAAGAGAACCCAAGCTTGTGAGAGGGAGAGGGCACTGCCCTCTTGACAAGGGATGTGGGTTCTGGGCTCCGGGCCTCCATTACTCCCTGAAGCCTGGGGCTCTCCTGCTCAGAGCAGCTGCTGGCATTTCTTGAACGTCTCTCCTTTTCAGGAACTTCACAGAAGAGCACTGGAGATGCATCCTTTTGATCACTGACATACTGTAAGTCACTCAAGTCTAAAGTGTCTGCTTTCAGCAGTCTCATTTTGCCAAATGATGGCTGTGCTTGTGCTATATCTGTACTGTCATATTTACACAGGTCCTCGGCTGCAGAATTTCCAGTAGTGCTTGGATGAGGTCTTGGAGGATCAGTGTCATCTTCTGTCCTATGTGAGGGTGGTAATGCCATGACAGGGCTCAGAGTGGCATCAGCAGTCTGGCACTCGTTTTCTAACTCACTGACAGCACTGTTGCTGAAAAACACAGACTCTTCCTGAGCAGAAACTTCTGCCTCTGCACCGTTCGACGGCAGTGCCTCTTGCTCCCGGTTCACCTCGTTAAGCTCAGCATAGAACTTGTCTTGATCGATGGAGCTGTTTGTGTCTGTTTCAAAGTCCCCCACTTTGTAGGTGCTTTTGCTGCTGTTTGCCTCTATTTGCACCACATTCAGCTCTTCACCGCTGAAATGAGCCCTTATTTGATAAAGGTAGGTCATTACAGTTAACTTGTCTGGAATGGCCAGCAGCACCATATCTGAGGGCTCCAGCAACCGAGAGATCCCAAGGCTGGCGAAGCCATCGTAAGCCTTAAAAGTAGAAAAAAAAAACAACAAAAAAACACATACACAACATACAGTTAATAATGAAAACTACCAATTCCAAAATGCCAACAATGAACACATTTTGAATATTAAAGCCTACGTGGAAAACAAGATCAAATAAATAGGGGGTCTGAAATGAAAAATTCATTAAAAACCTAAGACTTGCTGAAAACTTATTTTAAACTCAAATTTCTCCAATTTTCAATTTTACAGAAATTGCAGTTACCGCCTAGTACTTAACTTGGAATATGTTGATGTTGGCCTTTGTTACACAGGTACTAACAGGTCACACCCATATGCAAAGAATGCCATATCAGAGCAGATTTGGGAACAGGATGACCAGGAATCAGTGGGACCAGTTTGCACTGGCAGAGAATGTCAAGGATGCGTTCTGAGATAAGAAACCGAGATATAATGAAACACTAAACTAATCCATCCTGGGCCTTATCATAACCGATCAACCTTCTCCTTTCCACTGCCCATGTAATTGCGCTGATTTGTGCTGATGAAAAATACAAGGAGATAATCAGAAGCAAAACTCAATCCCAGATCACCTGATGTGATAAAAAACAAAAATTCTATAACACGACAGGAATTTATTTTTTAAGCCCACTTCCTTGGATATCACCAGTTGTATCTTAGGCCCAGTGATGGTGGTTTTGATTCTACCTCTTCACTAATACCACTTTCATTGTTTAAGGGTCATGACATATTGGAAATGCAGGTTTATCGAGTTTTGCAATAATCAAGGTAAGCCGTTTCTCAATTTACAATTAATTACTACTATTTTTTTTTTTTGCAAGCCTCAACTACGGCTTTCATGCTTTGCACTAGTCAGACCACAGTCTGTACCATATAATTTAACTTCTATGCAAAAAAAAAGAAAAAACTAAATAAAGCCTGCTCAGGTTTCTTACTTAAATTCAATATCGCAAAGCTTGTATTACAATGAAAATACAAAAAAATAGGAGCATGATCTTGAAAAAAATCTATATGAAAATGTCTTTTGTCCTTATTTGATGCTACATTTTACTTTAGATTAAGTGATCTACTTCATGATCCAAAACACCTTTAAGAACATAATTCCATTTAAATGTTGTAGGTGTCTTTCTGGCTTTTCTTTTTATACGTAAAATCCTACCCTTAGTCTATCCTTAAATGGCTTTTTTTCTGCATTTTTTACATTCCCAGTAAATCTCCCTTGCTTAAATTTAAGCATAGCTGCATTTTTCAAAACTTTGTACAAAATATTTATATTTTTAAGCCTCCTTTGAAAAAAGTGGTCCTTCCAGATTGACTGACAGACCTCAACTGCTGTCATTCATCATCAGCACCACAGGCAATATTCTAAACATTTCTCAATTATACAATACAGCAACACACTACCCAAGATCAGATATCACAGGAAATTACTTTTTTTAATTCAGCTTTTTATAGTCTTCTGGTTAAGCCTGCAAAACTAAAGATATTTCTTCCAGTATTGATTGTTTTATACTATCAAGAGTATATTTCAATTGAATTTAGGATTATGAAAATCATTGGAAAAAAAAAGACTATTCTATCTGATGTGAAATGTGACCAAATAAAGGCTTTCTGTAACCTTAACCTTTGCTGCCCCTGCAGTGGTCACCTGTGACTAACAGCCCTTTTTTTCCCTCTTCTCAATTTACCAACTACAGGGAGTACTCTGTTATTCATTCATAGATGTTGGCTTAATTGGTTAGGAGGAGGAAACGTCAAATGCGCTATGCATCTGCATGGACATTATACATGGTCATTGTTCCTCGTGCTGCATTCATCCCAAACAAGGGCACTAGGGGTTATCAGTCAGAATTGTGTGAGGACAGGAAATAAACCTGCAGGAAGCAACTGAGATATTCAATGTAGCTGTCAAGCGAGTGGAGCTGCACAGGCGATGAAAGCAATACGCTGCACAATAAACAATATAGGCAGGTTCCAGGAAGAGGGCTTTACAATTTACTTTGTATTATTTTTTAAAATATATGTTTATTAATTATATAGTTTTTTGGTTTTGTTTTGTTTTGTTTTTTTAAATATTAGTCATTTGTTCACTTGGAAATTATAAATAGTAATTTTTTAAATTTTTTTAAATGTTAAACTTAAACTTGTGTTTTTTTCCCTCCCCAGCCAGAGTTATAGACAAATGCTTATGTAAGCACTAAATACTGCTACTACTGTTACCTCATAGATCACATAAAGCTGACAAGCTTTGGGCAGCAAGTGATATGCACTCTTAATTCAGTTATATACCCTTTAGAAAACATATTCATCTTGCACATTTGCAGAAAATTCATCAATGGGTGTTGGTGAACTCAGGAGCAAACAAGCAAATAAAAAGTAAAATACCCGTGAATATATATATATATATATATATATATATATATCTATATACTTTATACTATATATATAATAGTATGCTATATATTTTTCGATATTAGTGCTTTTTTTCATCTGAAATGCTTTGAAAAGGCAAATGTTAGCTACAAAATGGCAGGAAATACACACCAATACATTGTGATGCTATCTTAGGTGGGTTTTTCTTTTCAGCGTGAAAGTGAAAAAACAAACTGCATTTTATAATGCATCCAATGTAAACAGCAGGAGAGCTACCTTTTGAGAGCAGTAATTATTAACCTAGAAAACCAGACTCCCCTCTTTTATGGGGGCAGTAGGTGGTGGAGGTGGTTAATAATGATAAAAAAAAGTCCACATAGCCTAAATGAATGTCAGCTGGCAGCCCTTACCTTTTTGTTGTTTTCTTTAATATCTTGAGGATTCAGGGACTTGTAGTCACTGAGGGAGAAAGCACAGTGAGCATGTACAGTTTTTGATAAAGGAAGCAATATGAAATTGCATTTTAAAGCGATCTATAATGGCATTATACAGTAAATAGTAATTTCACAGCTATGCAATCAACAAAACTCATAGACTGGAAAATAAAATAAAATAGAAAAAAACACAGATCATATGAGGTTTTTTTTTTTTTTTTTTTTGCCAGGAGGTTTTCCATCTAAAAAGTGAAGTTAACAGGCAAAAGACCAGAGGCCAGCCTTTAAACCCAAATTTACCATGCAGTAATCCCTTGTTGTCAATGTACAAAGAGCTACAGGCTTATTTGTCTCATCTTATTTCAACACTGACATAATTTTTGTAATCTTCCTGTAGACAGCTATTTGGATGAGACTAGTTTAAAAAAAAAAAGAAAAGAAAATCAGTTTAATATACATATCATCCCCTCCTGTAATGCAAGACCGCAAAACTTACGGAAAATTGAAAATGGCTTTTTATATTAAAAAACAAACAAAAAAAATAAACATTTTACACTTTTACTGGTCAAAAGGTTATTAGAAATGCAAAACATGTAAGTGTATCTAATGTGACCAGCACAGTTGTAAAATATATCAGAAACATAGAAAAAACCACTTTTACATCCCCCCCCCCCCCCCCCCCCCCACTTTAACTGTTACAATGCTTGATAGGTGACTACGACCGTTATGGCAATATATATATATATATATATATATATATATATATATATATATATATATATATATATATATATAAACACCACATTTCTGTATTTAAAAAACAAAACAAAAAAAACATATCAAACCTTAACTGTCGGGTCTGAAACTGGATACCACCAACAAGTAGCAAAAATGCTAAATTCATTATTCCAACCTTCTTTACCCCCCTATAATGTTCTGGTGCTTATTTTCACTTACAGGAGATTGGGCCTGAAGTGGTGCAATAACGCACAGAAAGCTAAGCCATTTCTCCACGACGTGGTGAAGTTGGTAATTTTCACCCCTCTGTAGTTTTTTGTAACCTCTCTGCACCATGCAAGCAGTGATTGACTGGCATTTGGCTTCTTCCCCAGAACAGGGCTCGGGACCAGGCTTGACTGGAAGAAAGAGACAAAAAAAATAAATAAAAGGGAGAACAGAGGGAGCAAAATTATCATTAATTGACCTAACTAGACGATGCACAGCTTTTGATGTCTGTTTAGGCCTTTAAAAACGGTCAATTTATGATGATCGTAGCCAGCAAAAGACAAGAATCACAAGTTATTATCTTCAATCCTAGCCCCTGGCATTTGCCTGTGAAGGAAGTTGCCGCTGCAGGATTCCACATTGATTCTAAGAGCAGGCCGAGATCTGCACTGGTGGAAGCACCATGTCAAAGCTCTGTAATGCTCCAGGCTGTTCTTACCCTAAAGTTAATGTGTATCGTACCGTACGCCCTTCATTTAAAACAAAATACTTCTCAACTGTAGTAACCTAAAAATATCTTGAAACTTTTCTTATTCACAACTTATCTACTTGCGGCAAGATTCAGCACTTTTTTTCCCTTCTAATGTAACCAAACAAAATTACACTTACAAAAGACACAAAAATACATACTACATTATACCTCAGAAAACCACAAAAATGCATTATCATTTGACTAATTTCTCAAAATACTCAAATTAGTGGTTGGTATAAAAAACAACAACAAAAAACTTTTGATAATGAACACAAAAACACATCATTTTTATAATATATCAAGGTCCCTCCAAAATAGAGTGAAATAATAAATAAAAAGTTCAATAATAATCTTGCACTCAGGGGCACAGAATGGGTCCGTAGAATGTCTTTGTAGTTTTTCTACTTTTGTTGCAAAAAATAAATGTGTACAGTTATATTATTTATTCCATGTAAATAAATTCCATTAAAAATAAAGTGTGCAGCTTATAGAAATTTGTATTTTATTTTACCTATAGCACTGGTTTTGTTGTTAAAAATCATAATTGCATTAAAACCAACATTATATTCTAAAAGAAATAAATACATTTAAAAAATAAAATACACTCTAGTGTCAAAGCTAACAATATTTTTAAGGTGAACACCACTGAAATATTTGAACATTACAGTACATATTCCAGCTAACAGGTCACTGAGGTAATAAAAAAATAAAAACACACACTTAATAATTTTTCGTCATGTTATTTATTACCTATATTGTATTTTGAAATGTTATCAAAGATAAGATTAAACTTAAAATCCTGTACTGCAAAGATTTAGCATCAAAATCTAAATCTTAAAGGGAAGAGGCAAACATATATCCTTATTCGTTTGTGAACCACACCGGATATCCCCCACCAGCAAAGTAAATGTGGAAAGAAAAATTTTAATAAAAATCTAAACTAAAAGGAATGAACATATGCAGTGCATGTATTGTATTTAAATTACAAAACTATTATTGCTTTCTGGTACAAATTTTAAATCAGGGAGGCATTAGCAAATATTTCTTACAGACTAACAACGCCCCCTGTTGGTCAACTAAAGCAGTTGCAAAATTAAAGGTTTCAAACTGAAAAGAAACTAAAAATCCATTATGATTTACGATTTAAATGCTTGTAATGGAATAACCACAGGAAGGTAATTTATCATCTTAATGGGTGGAAAAAATGATTAATCCGACATCAAATTATTATAACTACCTATGGATGGAATGTAACCTGCACCGCATATTACAAAATGGTATTATGTGAATATGTAATTTACCTTACATAAACATTGTAGAATGGACATTATACCACACATTGCACGCTATATCCAGCTGGATAAGAACCTTGATTGTCTACTTCAGTCCTGCAAGGTGCAATTCAACACACTACAGCAGCTGCAACTGACATAAAGCACTCAGAATGAGCATTTCAAACAACTAGACCCATTAAATCCATCCCTTTTAAGAAGCAATAGTGGGTTTAGTTCTGTTAAAGGAAAACAATTTACAATCATCCCCAGCCACTGAGGTAAGCCTGGATAACATTTACTGAACAGTGAGATTTATTTTGTGTTGAAAAAAAAAATAAAAAAAGTAAACCTTTATGTTTATATAATATATATATATATATATATATGATATAGATATATAATATATAATATATATATATATATAATGTGTATAGATTTATATTTTGCTAATTATTCAGGTAGCTAATCTGAAAGTTTTCAATAAAATATCCATAATGATAGAATTAAAAACACTTTTACAAAACCCACAAGTTAAAGGCTTTAATAAGTGTGCAAATATGGTAAAACTATTAAAACCAGTCCGAATAACTCTCGGAGCAGTATATTACTTGAAAGGTGCATAATAAAGTACAATCATTTTTGTTAAAAAATATATATACAGAGTATAATTGGAAGCATAAATGATTGTACTTATTTTGCACCTAATTTATTATCTATTTTAAAACATTACATACATTTTTTAAATGGTTGCTCTTATTTTACATATGTAATTTATTTCTATATTTAATTAAGAAAATTATTATAGTACCACCGACATCTTAAATATAATTTACAATGGCAATGTATTTTGAATAATCTATGCTGTTCATTATGACTTTCATGAAACATTTTCTGAATGAAAGTCAATTACTGTACTTCAGATCATGTGAGGGTGACCTCATCAAAAGTACTGTTGGTGGATCAGCCCCTCGTGTTTTATTCTACTGCTTGATTTTTTTCTATCAAATTACATTTAGTGCATTTTATTTTTACTGTATGCCCTAAATCCTATAACCCGACCTTAACCACCTGATTCATTCTGATTAACCAGATTCAACAGTGTCAGTGGAATCCTGCTCTTTAAAGGGAACATTATACAGTCTGTTTGGTAATGCACAAAGCATATTACGGTGTTCACATCTCAATTCTTTCATGTGAATTTCCAGTGCACCTAAGGCAACTCTCCCCAAGTGATTTTAAAGTAGCTGTCTAATTTTAGTGGGATTAATGTGCAGGTGCAATTAAAAGCAATTATAGAACAACATACTTTCACAGCAATGTTCTTAAGGCAACCTTGACTTGTCAGTGTTCATTGTCTCCATTTGGCACGAGTGCGAAATGAAGGAGAGATTTAACCCGTTCCTCACAACACTAGTTGCATGGTGTTAGTAACTGGTGCACTTTTATGAAACATGCTTGTCAGCTATAGGAGTAACTAAATAAACCCAACTACAAACATAACCCTGCACATACTGTTTCATTTTATGCTAAAATATTTTTTTTTGGTATCTGTTCATAAAATTAGCCTTCAGACCTGGTTCATGTTCCTGTTTGTTAATACTCCCAGTAGGTAGTTTTTGGGACATTATTTCTACCCTCTTGAAATCAGCTAGCCACTAGCACCCATCTGTGTACCAGCATTTATATATATATATATATATATATATATATATATATATATATATATATATATATATATATAGAGAGAGAGAGAGAGAGTGAGAGAGAGAGAGAGACAGAGAGAGAGATGTGCATAGATTGACCGACAGACAGAAAGCCTCCAAACACCCCCCCAGATTATGATACACTCCATAGATTGTACTGAAGAATGGTCTTAGCAAGTTTCAAAATTGGATAAGTGGTTCTCTACATAGAAAATTATTATAGTGACACATATGGACAGGTAGGCAGAAATAATGTACCCTTTTTTTAATCCCCTTTAACCCATTCCAACCAAAAGGAGCTCAACAAAGACTCTGCTTTGAAAGAGTTGCATTGTAAGGTGATCCAGAGTCTGTGTTTACATCAGGAACATGTTGAATGTTATGCATGTTTTCAGAAATCCTCTTTCCAGCGCATTCCTACATATTCTGAGATTACAGCTGCATTAGACAGAGGCACAAAGAGTTCAAGTGACAGGGGTACACATTTTGTCATTATCTCAGCTGTGAATCGAAGCCAGTATCTTATGAATCTTAAATTTTGTGCTCAAATTACAATTCCACACAGCCTTAAGAAAAACAAAAATGTCTTCCATGAAAAGATAACCCCAGAGTATATATTTATGACACTTCAACTCTTTAAAAACACTAAATCTATCCATCTGGGCTTAAGGCTATAGGTACCATCATAAAAACGACCTTGTATGGCACAGCTTACTTACCCACAAAGTCTCATGCATGCGTGTTCAGATTTAGCATTTTTGTTCCAAGTCTGCTTCAAGTCTCAAGGCAAAAAAGCTACATCACACAAATTAAAAAAATTACATGACAACTTGCAAGTTGTTTTTCCCCATTTCCTAATCCTACTGAAGAGTGGAGCACAAATTATTTTTACATTTGACCGAACAGAAGAAACAGAAAACAGACATATGGCAAACTCTGCTTTTTCAATTTTATTTTTCTGATTAGAAAATCCTTACGGTATAACAGCCTTTATAAAAGTTTACCACTGTAGTTTTTCCCCATGGTCACACTATGCAATTACCGTTGTTTAACCTGGTTTGCCAGGTTTATTAATGTGTTTTACCATACTTTGCTATGCTTTCTCCATGCTTTGTTACACTTTGCTATATTTTTACTATGGTAAACTTTTATAAGGGAAAGTTGTTTTTCAAATGTAGTTTGTGTTTTAGATTCATATTTTTTGTACTATCAGATATCAATATTAAACCTTACTACTGTACAACAAATATATAATTTACAGTATTTATATACACAGTGCTCACAATACACACAATATGAGCGTTCTAACCGAAGAGCATTATAAATAGGGGAGTGGGGGGGCAGCGTGGGACACAACATACATCTCACTAAAATACAAAATAAAATAACTCCCTCTCTATAATGCACATATAGTGAAGCAAAAATTTAACTTTCCGTGAACTAACCATGCATAAAGCACCATGTAACATTCCCACTCGTGGATCATTTTAATTAGCAGTTATTAAACTATACGTAGCCTGGCTAAAGACAAGCAAACCAAGTGCGAGAAGGAGAGCGGGTCGGGAGAGGGGAAGAGGGATGAGGGAATGGATTGTAGGAGCGTTATATCCGGGGCGCGTTATAACCAAGTCTTGCAAGCATTGTGTATGTGTGTGTGTGTGTGTGTGTGTGTGTGTGTGTGTGTGTGTGTGTGTGTGTGTGTATATATATATATATATATATATATATATATATATATATATTACACTCAATCAATCGTAGATTTCTGACATTGACCAAAAAAATTCCAAGATTTGTATATAATACTTTGTAATACTGTATTCGCTTTTTTTTTTTTTACTGGATAGTACAAACCCTATTTACAGAATTTTGGTTGTAGTAGCCTCTAGAATGACTTCAGAAACACTTTGTGCAAAAGTAAAAGCAGCGCTGAAGGTTATCGACCCTTTGCTAGCTGGCAAATACATTAGGCAAGGGGTCTCCAATCCTGGTCCTGGAGGGTCGGTGTCCCTCCTGGTTTTTGTTTCAGCTCTACCCTAAATTACTTAATTGGACCAATTAAGTGCTTATCAGAAGCTTAATTAGTCCAATTAAGTCACTAATTTTTTATACATATTTAGTCGTCTCCAATTTTTTTACCCCGGTTTTGTCCCCAATTTAGTGTGCCCTATTGTTATCTGTATCCTCGGCTCACCGCTCGTAACCCCCCCGTCGACTCGGGGAACAGAGGCTGGAGCATGCGTCCTCTTGCCAATCCGTCATTTTTCGCACTGCGGATCCACAGTGAGGCCACCAGACCTATAGCGCCAGAGGACAACACAGGTCTGGCGGCTCCCCTGCAGACCTGAGCCCTGATGCGCAAAAATTACGAAATGAAAGCGCTTGATTATTTGTTAGGCAATCGGCACCCCCTCAAGTCAGAATCCGACCTGAGGGGGGGCCTGACTGGCTGACAAATAATAAGGCCAAAAAAAAAAAAAATAAAAATGTGTAGTTCGGGTTACTCGACCAACCCTATTTTTTCCACCCGACGCTAAACATTTTTTGCTGGTAACGGGCTACACTTTTCACTATCAAGCTGAAAAACTGACCACTGGGCTCAGCTACGTTTTCACTCATCAGATTTTCCAGAAGCCGCGTAGCAAACAAGATCTTCAGTTCATATAAAATGTTGGGGTCTGAGCAGAGCTGAAGCATATGTTTTGCACTATTGTTTTAAAAATGCGACCACATAGCAGAAAAAAAGAATTATAACCAGTGTTAGACTTGGATGAATTGGATGATTTATATTTCGCACAAGGCGCAATCAGTGATCGGTATGGCTCTGATTAGCTGTACCCAAATCATGTAGACAAAAAAGTATACTGCATGTAGGTATTTGATTTAGGACAACACTTTTGCTTCTTTGATAACAAGTTGGGCTGTTCTGATTGTAAACACTATTTCCTTTACGCACTTATTACCATGTTTCAGTTACGTCAGTGACGCATCACAGTTATGTCCATTTCTTTATCCACATTGTATGCTTTTGCATGCGTTGTATGTCTATAGGGTACATAAAAACATTTATTTTCAATTTGTTACTTGGTTTGCTTGTACAGTTTTGTATAATCATATATAGACAAATTTCTGTTAAAAAAAACACTTTTTGTTTTGTTTTGTTTTTTAAGCACAGCTGATATATGAGTGTTTTACTATATAAACCCATTTATTTTCATTATTGTGTCTTATTTACACTGTCACTTTACAGTATTGTATGCACATAACTGTTATGTGAAATTAGTGTTTATAAAGGTATAGTATTATGTCAATACTATCATTATAAACACTCAGTTCTGTTCAAATGTTTGTTTACTACATGTTTTCATTGTTTTTTTACAGTTGTTCTCTACGTAATATGCCTTAATTTTAACTAATTTCTGATCAAACACCCACTTATTTACATTATTTCGGTTCTCCAGCTGATTATGTGACATCACTGGATATCATTACGACTTAAATGAAATCGTTTGATCTTTCATTGGAATAGTTATATTGTTTTTAATACGGTCATCAAAATGGCAGCTCACGGCGGCCTATAACTCCTGCAGTTCTTGTGTTAAATTATGCCCAACTTGTGGAGGCACATCCAGGCTAGGATACATTTCTCTACAATGAATACAGCAGATTCAGTGCCCAATTATAAAACACATACACATAACAGAGAAAATCAGTCTTTCTTTTATTGAAATCTGCTTTGCAGGAACAAACCAGACAGTGAAGGTTTATTTGTTTAGTTTCACACCTCTAAAACACCAGCTTCACTAAATTAAAATTGCTCTAATGGAGCTTTCTGGACCTTTGAAAAAAGACAAGACACAAAATGTTGTTTTGGTCTTCACTTACACACTCACAAATTAGTTTTGATAACGAGAATCTGTCTTTTTCAATTGTGTATGTCAGTCCAGTATGACTACTCTATTTGTAAAATTTTATAAATATAGACCTAATAAGAAAATTCTCCAAAAAATTATGAAAGTAATTTAAAAATAAATTGTAGGTTTAAAGCCAACCCACTCAAACATCTTCAAGGCATTAATCTCCTTTATTGGCACCTTCAGCAAACAAATTAGGGGTGCAATAGTTCACAGATTTGAGAGATAAATGTCCTATTTATCTAGTAATCAGTGCTTCAACAGAAAACTAATTAAGAAGGCACTTCTGGAAATATGTTACACAAGAAAATAAATGCATGGTTAGTAACCTAATGCTAATTTACCATTGTCCCAGTAGCATCAGCATAGCTCTGATGGGATACTAAGATAATCAAACCAATTAAAATTAAAATGATTACACAGTCACTTCTTTAACAAAGTGTTGATCAAAACAAGGATTTTGACAACTGGAAATACCTTTGCTGCTAACTACAAATGAAGATTTTGAGCAGATCCCACTGAAGGTTGAACAGATGAAAGATTTATGAAAGACATCCCTAGTAACAGCTTTTAGTAAAAATACAGTACATAAATCATAATTTTGTCAAAACAGAAAAACTAGATCTTCACCCTTCACAAATTGATAGCAAAGGTCAGTGAAAAACTTTTACAAAAAATTTGACATGGGTAAAATACTTGAATTGCTGTCAGGTCTAAACGTGCAAGCAGGCGTTGTTTCAGGTCTGTTTCAGTAGTCTCCTGTAACACACTGTACATATTTTCCTGTCTCTGCTATTTTCTACCATACATGCCTCAAACGGATAAATACTTGGCGGACATTTCAAAGTGCCACAGTGTTTTGTTGATGCTTTAAGGTACATGTGCTTTGCTATGTTTTTACCATGTAATTTGACAAACTGTGTATTAAATAATTCCAGTCTACTGTAGGTGACAAATACCACTGATGTAAGATTACCATTATAATTTACCATAAACCACAAATTAATACAGGTTTAACAATGTAATGATCAAGGTACAGTCACAGAGAGAGGTCTCACAAGAACAGTGGTACCCAAAATATCATTTACTTACAATGCAAAATGAATGGATGCAGCATTTGTTCTTCCTTTAACCCACTAAATGTTTCTGTAATGATGATATGATACCTGAAAGGATGTTATTTGGGACACCACTGCTATGAGATGGCTTCCACATTAAAATATATTGAACAATGTAAAAGATTTACCAACTCCTTTTCTTTCGCATTATATGTAGAGCATAGAGACACACAGATACATATTTAAAATATATATAAACCCAAATGCAATTAATACACATTGAATATACACACACACACACACACACACACACACACACTGTAGTGGTTAGCATGCAACAACAGCTACAGACTAGGAACTGAAACCTCTTTATAGGGCAGGCTTCTTTACCAAAGAGTGCTTTGTTATTTGGCTTAAATCAAACATGTACAATCGTTAAATTGTAAAAGGCTCAATTTGTTTTGCTGCTCCCTCAAAGCCATACAGCCACATTGAGGTATGGTGTAATAATAGTGGTCATGTAAATTGACTGTGTTCAATTTGGTTGAAGTGCATTTCATATGAAAAGCCTGACCCTAGAATTCACCAAGCACAGGTCTGGACCAAATTTGTAACTGTAAAAAAAAAATTGGAAATGACAGGAAAGAGTCATATGTTTGCGAAACAATTGACAAAATCCTGCATTTACAATAAGCCATTTTGAAAAAAAACAAAACAAGAAACAACAGAAGATATTATGACAAAATGTAATCATCCAAATTTGAAGTAAAATAGAAACATTCTTCAGTCCATGAAACATTAAATAACCATCACAGAAATATCCAATACATTTTACAAAAACATACTAAGCAATACCAGGTGAGTAACCATGCATCACTTTGGGTCATGAAACTCTACAATGTGATTTTAAGGGTAGGCACCTTTAATATGAGATGCACTTCAACCAGAACAACACTTGTAGAAATGACACCTCCGATAATTCACATTTATCTTGCACAGTAAATAACAGATGGGTTGTTAAAGCACATCGTTACACTGGCCTGCTTCTGGTATGACAATTGACAATGTTTATCTAAAAATGTAAGGAAACAGCATTGCCCCCTGTGGCATGGCTGATTGCAATACTGTGTATCCATTGGGAATAGGAATTCAATCTAAAAAATCATCATCTCTGACCATGTCTCAACGTCTCTATGTATAGTAGCACAGGTCTAATGATACAAACACAATTAAAGTCTAATACACCCCCTCCCACCCAATCCAATTTGCTATAAATTACGCAGTACATATCTACAAATACAGTTGAATAGTGTTTTTCAAAAGGACATATTTATGGGGGGGGGGGGGGTAAATAAACGCTCATAGTGACCACTTCAGGTGTACTCCAGAGCACAGTGGCTAAAGAAGCAACATATTTCCTTTAAATAAGAGCACTACTTTAACTTTCTGATAGTATTACAGGAGCTAGCCTTGATTGGGTTTAAGCCCACACACCTGTGTCTCAGGACAGGATAAGCCAAGATTAAGCTAATGTTACCTGCTCTTTCTGCTGTGTCATTCAAAACCTGTAGGAGCAACGATGAGAGGACAAAGCACCTTTTGGGCCACCCTAATAAATGCAATAGGTTTGCAACATCAAACATGAAAGATTATAAGATTTTCAAAATTTGTGGTTTGGATACTTCCTAACTGAAACAGGTCATCTTTAGGAGATTACACTAATATTTGTTTTCATTTTTTTAAACCAAGGCTGTAATCCCCAATGATAAAATGGCACAAGTTACGAAAGATTATAAACCACTTTGGAAAAAACTGTGGCTTCCATTTAGCTCTTAAACTCAAAGAGCTGCTGAATAACAAAATAGCAGTGCTTTTTTTTTTTTTTTTTATCCCACCGATGTGCCCACAAAAAAATCATAAATATCCCTCGCTGAAAGCCATGAAGGATCTCCAGATTAGAATCAAGAGCTTGGTTTTCTGAGGTGGATCACTTCAGCACTTCACTGGATTGGGTGTCTACACTTTCTATACAGACATCATAATGTTTTCCAGAGGAATATTTTGAAATTTGCTGAAACTAGAAACGTACGTTTTGGTGAACAAAAGCAAGGCGTTCCCTATGTAACAACAAAGTGCACTCAATCATTGTGCAACCTTGTCGGATATAGAGACAACATGAGCACTGTTAAGTATAAATCAATTTTAAAAAATTGAGATTTTGAGGGAATGCCACTGGGGATGTTCTTACAACAAAAGCAGGGCTCAAAATTAACAGCGGCTATACCAGTATTTGCCATGGGTGCCCTTCTCAATTGCCACAATCCCCATCAAAATGTATGTTTATTCACGGCAATTATGGCCATAGTGCCCTTTCTGCTACAGCAACAAGACGCCTGTACACACTAAATTAGGAAGTGTTTGGATCCAAACAATTATATAATTTGCATGGTTAAATCGCATCAGCCAAAAAAAAACAACAAAGAACAACGAACACTACCCTTTCAAGTACATGGAAATGTTTAAGATACTTACTTGCTTACTTACAAGTGGTTTTCTTTCAGGTTTGAAAAAAAAAGGTACTGTAACTAACTTGAATATGGTTCAATTACTGTTATCCCCTTATTTTAATTCTTATTTTTACCAGAACGAAAACAGAACTGTAAGAAAAACACTGTATTACGTGTTTACTATAATTATTTGTCCTTCTTATGAAATATATGTTTTTTCACTTCATCCATAAATTCAAGAAAGCGCCTCTGTATTTTGAATGTAACACGCGGGAACTACATTTCTGAGTTTAGTTAATGTTAATCTGTGTAGAATATATGCTATTAAAATTGAACAAATGCCTTCAGTGCAGGGAGCTACGCCCTTGCAGGCTCAAATCGAGGCTGCTGGTTGCCGGGCGGGCCGCATTGCCGGTGGGGAGGTTTAATTTCACCTCTCTGCCGAGCGCTGAATTGTTCTGTGTGCGGTCTTGGTGATGACAACGGTGTTCCTCCAAACGGTGAAATTGTCATCAGAAGAGATCGTGCAGAGGAGCTCAGTGTTCCTCAGATCAGTGAAATTTTCATCAGAAGAGATCGTGCGGAGGAGCTCAAGTGCTCCTCAGAACAGTGACTGTCATCGGAAGACATCATGAGGAGGATCTCAGTGTTCCTCAGATCAGTGAAATTTTCATCAGAAGAGATCGTGCGGAGGAGCTCAAGTGCTCCTCAGAACAGTGACTGTCATCGGAAGACATCATGAGGAGGATCTCAGTGTTCCTCAGAACAGTGACTGCCATCGGAAGAGATCGTGCAGAGGAGCTCAGTGTTCCTCAAAACAGTGAAACTGTCATCGGAAGAGATCGTGCAGAGGAGCTCAGTGTTCCTCAGAACGGTGACTGTCATCGGAAGAGATCGTGCGGAGGAGCTCAGTGTTCCTCAGAACAGTGACTGCCATCGGAAGAGATCGTGCAGAGGAGCTCAGTGTTCCTCAGAACAGTGACTGTCATCGGAAGAGATCATGAGGAGGAGCTCAGTGTTCCTCAGAACAGTGAAACTGTCATCGAAAGAGATCGTGCGGAGGAGCTCAAGTGTTCCTCAGAACAGTGACTGTCATCGGAAGAGATCGTGCAGAGGAGCTCAGTGTTCCTCAGAACGGTGACTGTCATCGGAAGAGATCGTGCAGAGGAGCTACAGTGCTCCTCAGAACAGTGACTGTCATCGGAAGAGATCATGAGGAGGAGCTCAGTGTTCCTCAGAACAGTGAAACTGTCATCGAAAGAGATCGTGCGGAGGAGCTCAAGTGTTCCTCAGAACAGTGACTGTCATCGGAAGAGATCGTGCAGAGGAGCTCAGTGTTCCTCAGAACGGTGACTGTCATCGGAAGAGATCGTGCGGAGGAGCACAGTGTTCCTCAGAACAGTGACTGCCATCGGAAGAGATCGTGCAGAGGAGCTCAGTGTTCCTCAAAACAGTGAAACTGTCATCGGAAGAGATCATGCAGAGGTGCTCAGTGTTCCTCAGAACAGTGAAACTGTCATCGGAAGAGATCGTGCGGAGGAGCTCAAGTGCTCCTCAGAACAGTGAAACTGTCATCGAAAGAGATCGTGCGGAGGTGCTCAGTGTTCCTCAGAACAGTGAAACTGTCATCGAAAGAGATCGTGCGGAGGTGCTCAAGTGTTCCTCAGAACAGTGAAACTGTCATCGAAAGAGATCGTGCGGAGGAGCTCAGTGTTCCTCAGAACAGTGAAACTGTCATCGAAAGAGATCGTGCGGAGGAGCTCAAGTGTTCCTCAGAACAGTGACTGTCATCGGAAGAGATCGTGCAGAGGAGCTCAGTGTTCCTCAGAACGGTGACTGTCATCGGAAGAGATCGTGCGGAGGAGCTCAGTGTTCCTCAGAACAGTGACTGCCATCGGAAGAGATCGTGCGGAGGTGCTCAGTGTTCCTCAGAACGGTGAAACTGTCATCGAAAGAGATCGTGCGGAGGTGCTCAAGTGTTCCTCAGAACAGTGAAACTGTCATCGAAAGAGATCGTGCGGAGGAGCTCAGTGTTCCTCAGAACAGTGAAACTGTCATCGAAAGAGATCGTGCGGAGGAGCTCAAGTGTTCCTCAGAACAGTGACTGTCATCGGAAGAGATCGTGCAGAGGAGCTCAGTGTTCCTCAGAACGGTGACTGTCATCGGAAGAGATCGTGCGGAGGAGCTCAGTGTTCCTCAGAACAGTGACTGCCATTGGAAGAGATCGTGCAGAGGAGCTCAGTGTTCCTCAAAACAGTGAAACTGTCATCGGAAGAGATCGTGCAGAGGAGCTCAGTGTTCCTCAGAACGGTGACTGTCATCGGAAGAGATCGTGCGGAGGAGCTCAGTGTTCCTCAGAACAGTGACTGCCATTGGAAGAGATCGTGCAGAGGAGCTCAGTGTTCCTCAAAACAGTGAAACTGTCATCGGAAGAGATCGTGCAGAGGTGCTCAGTGTTCCTCAGAACAGTGAAACTGTCATCGGAAGAGATCGTGCGGAGGAGCTCAGTGTTCCTCAGAACAGTGAAACTGTCATCGGAAGAGATCGTGCAGAGGAGCTCAGTGTTCCTCAGAACAGTGAAACTGTCATCGGAAGAGATCGTGCAGAGGAGCTCAGTGTTCCTCAGAACAGTGAAACTGTCATCGGAAGAGATCGTGCAGAGGAGCTCAGTGTTCCTCAGAACAGTGAAACTGTCATCGGAAGAGATCGTGCAGAGGAGCTCAGTGTTCCTCAGAACAGTGAAACTGTCATCGGAAGAGATCGTGCAGAGGAGCTCAGTGTTCCTCAGAACAGTGAAACTGTCATCGGAAGAGATCGTGCAGAGGGAGCTCAGTGTCATCCTCAGAACAGTGTGAAAACTGTCATCGGAAGAGATCGTGCAGAGGAGCTCGGTGTTCCTCAGAACAGTGAAACTGTCATCGGAAGAGATCGTGCAGAGGAGGTGCTCGGTATAAAAGAATAGCTGTTACGGAGAGTCTGGTTATTTATCAAATATGGCATTTTTCAGCACTTTCAGTGTACAATAATTAGAGTAAGCAAATGTACAAACCACTTTTTTACATTTGACCTTTTTGTAACATTACTAGTTAAAATGCTTTTTTTTTGTTATTCATTCTTACATTATCTCTAGCTTTAAACAAAATTGAGCAGACCCCAAAAGTCACTCTCATATCAGCAAGCCAATAGCCACACAAGACAGTTTGTACAATCAAAAAAGGGCAAAGGCAGCTTTTGCCTACACATGAACACCAAGATGGCCTATTCACAATCTCCTATACCATAATTTACTCCAATAATGCCAGACATCAAGATCAAGACAAGTTTACATCTGAGCTTAAGCCTCAGCAGTGGAATGCACTCATATATCCTTCTGATGCAAAAGTCAACTAGCTCCTAAACGTGCTCAGCCACCATTTCTTTGCTATTTACTTATTTTCAACATTTCAAATGGTCATGAAATGTCAAACTTTGACAGTCTTAAGGCACAGGAAATATCGCAAATTTTTTTGTAGCAGCTGGAAAAAGGTTACGTTATTTTTTCAGCACCATATTTTTTCAGTTTGAAACAAACTTCATTTGATCAAATGGAAAGATGTAAAGGTTAAAAAGCACAGATGTCAATATACTTTTGCTTGGCTTCCATTTCGCCGACAGTGACAAATCCACTGTTAGGTGCAGACTCTGATTCTCTGGATTTGCCTCTGCCCTGTAAACCAGGGTACATTCTCTAATGATATCTAGTATCACTTTAAGAAACAACAAAATTGAAGAGTCATCCTTTACCATGCGGATTATTCTCCTTGCATTACACAGATTGTGAGGCTGGTAGTCACATTAGCTTCTTTGTGGGTTCCTACTGCTATTGCAAATTGAATGAATGCTCTCTATACCTTTCTTCAGCCTTCAACATTTGCTGTTCTTTTCCACTCGCAATTTGCAGATACCATTTTCTTTGTAAATAGAGCTCAGTGCTGTTGACCTGTGCAGAAATAGAGCTCAACCACTCTGCAGCCTATTGTCTTTGAATTCAGGCAATTTAGTTCAGTAGTCATAGTATTTATTATGTGATTCTGACACAGTGCATAGAGGTGGTTAATATGTATTAATAGAGAAATACATGTTATTATTACCAGGGAAGAATGAGTAATAGGTTAACTGGCAACTGTTATCCAAATCCTGGTTTTGGCCAACAGAAACAATCTACTGCATAAGAGTATCCCACAGTAATAAATGTACATGTGTAACAGCTATAGATTCATTCTGTTAGGCAATATAACAAATGCTATTGAAAACATATCTGCTTTTTCTGTCAAAAAAACAAAAAACAAAAAGAATATAAACATGTAAACATAAGTATCAATTATCCCCAATATTGGTCAATAAAGAAAACACTGTTTACTGCAGAAAAAAAAGGTATGGATGCAATTCACAACCGTTAAGTATCTCACTTATCAACAATAAACTGTATAAGCAGGTTTTAGACCTATAGGCATAAAAATAGAAAACATGTACAAAGCTTATTCTTGCAAACTAACAGCTTTGTGAAAATGTTTTGTGTATGCTGTGGTGAGGTATTACTATTTACATCAGCATGTCTGCAACTGCAATTTGTGTTGCACAATAGAGGCTTGCAGTATAGCTACATCATAATGTGGTAGCAGTTAATAATTAAAGGGACGGTAAGTATTTTACCCCAATGTTCTGTGCCTTGTTTTGCACTATTTTTTAATTTCAATTTTGGTAGTGTGACCGACAATTTACAAATTGGGGTCCAGTAAACTGAGTGGCCAGGCCTTGGGAAGCCTAACTGCCTGCAACACCTTCCAGATTCTCACTGCCCCACCTTTCAATTATCCAATGACAAAAGGAATGAAAAAAGCAAGCGTCCAATGTTGAGAAACCTCAAAAAAAAAGCAACTCAATTAAACAATGTTAAATGCTCCCAATTTGCGCAAATCCTATGCATTACCAAATCAAACACTGTCTTTATAAACTTGCAATAGCTTGTGCAAATTTTAAAATTAAATTACACAGGGGAGTACTAAATAAGGAGTATGAAGATACGTATGTGGCAAAAAAATATATTTTTTTTTTTACTGGCCAAGACCTGTAATGGGACTTGACAAGAGTACCATGCAGAAACTTAAAAAGCGACATTATTTCAGTATGTTGCCACCAGTTCCATCAAAGCATTACACACAAAAGACAATATTTCTCACAGTTTACTGCAAAGCTACGTCTTAGTTGGTGTTTGTCTTGGCGACAGCCGAATTCAAATCAGCATGAAGTTCAACATCTACTCTCATGTAATGGAAATCTGGACAGCATATCAAGGCTACCGACACATTAAGCATGCTGTGTTTATATAATATTGCAAATATGAAGTTTATACCTCACATAGTCTGTATGTATGAGGCTTTTCAGTGAGATGCCACAATAACCACAAGAGAACAGATTAAAGAATGCCTACCGAACATGATGCTAATATCATCACACACATTTGGTCTTCATAATGCAGAAAACAAAAAGCTACAGTACATGTCAACAACATGGCAGTCAAATTAGGCTACAGGTCAAAGTAAAGGGTCCTGTTGGATTTGCCAGAGGAGTTTTCAGTGTTGACAAATTCAGAGATTTGTCATCTCAAACACTTTCTGAGATATCAGCAGTTTTACAAAACATACAGGCTCACCTTAGGGATGCGTAATCAAAATGCTGTCTATTGTCATTACTTAACACTGATGAAGGTATTAGCCAAAATATTTGTCATGTCAGTCCTTATTAAAAGTTAATTCCAGTACAATTATGTAAGAATTACCATTAATAACAGATACAGTATTCGCACCTGGGTGTCCGTTGTGACTTTGAACATGCTAGCATTCTTTGGATATAGACCTAACAATGTGATGAGATTGAACTGTATCAGAACAACCAAACAAAGGCCTCCATTGGGTTGACATTGTGCTTTTAAATTAATCCAAAGGACTTATACCGAGTGCTCCAATACAAACAGTATGAGAAGACAAGCCTCTTCAGACTGCCTTCTCTTTAATAACCCATGGCAGCCCATAAACAAACACATCTTAAATAAACTTAAAAATGCTATTAAAGTCAGTGTGATGCTGTTACTTTTGTGAAAAAAATACTATATCATATCATATAATTTGCAAAATGTGTGCATTTTCCTGGTGTTTTTCCTCCAGACAGGTTCTTGTAAGATTTCAATTGGATTAGCCAGGTAATACTTGCAAATAAACAAGTAAATACATTCAGTTTTACATTACAGGCAACTTCATCTCTAATTTGAAACTGATATAAAGATATATATGAACAGATATAAAGCAAATGCATTTTAGGAACTCTATGCAAACCCAAGTGATGCATCAAGAAACAGCCTGTGTCAAAGTGTATGCAGAGTCCAAAGTCTGTCCTGTTAATTTTACTAAAATCGGTCTCTGTAATCTAAGCTATGCATATAGTAACACTCGCTCCATATCAACCGCTACTTTACAATATGATATTGAACAGAAAGTAGGTTGACTGGTTTCACAAAAATATAGAATTGTATACAGTAATTCAATAATATAGGGTCTTTATTCTGACAAATATATGTTTGTTTTATTATCCATTTTAAATAGGTTTCACAGTAATGTTGACCTTGCTAATACTCTGCTGTTCTGATAATTGAGGTTTCTGGTGAATCTTACCAAGGCGCAACTCAATTACTGCATCTAGTAAAAAATAAACAAAAAAGAAGCAAAATGCATAATATTTGCACTATTAAGCTTACTCCATGTTATAATAACCTCTACATTAAACATCAGTCTTTTTAAAAGGTAGACAAGTTTGACAGTAATAATACCTTGTATTGTCATCAAAAGAAAGTTTGGAATACACAGCATCTTAGACAGGATCTTTCCCTCAGGCTGCAAGTTAAGTATTTGAGAGTAAATAAGAAGCTGAGATTGCTTGTAACTCAACACTTTAATTTGCATCAGGCTTCTAGGAAACATAGCAAGTGCAGCCACTGAGACAACCAAATTCTTATAAAGACGCAATGAGCTTCACTATTATAAATATGCAGAAAAGGTGAAGGCAGATTCAAACTGGAAGTGCATTACAAGTTACAGTTAATGTGCAGTCTCTTGGGTGAATGAGTAAAATGACAGTACATAATTTGAACAACGGCGGTATTTAGACCTGTCACCATTTAGGTTAATTGTCATTCGGTACAATTAAGGTTACCTGTAGGAGAATGCATTCTTTATTGTATTTTACTCCTGTTTAGCTACTCTGTTTGTAATGCCCAAACTGTCATTTCCCCACTGCAACCCATTTACTAAATCAGGAGGACTGAAGATCAATGGGTGATCCACTGACAAATCAAGTGCTTCTTTTCACCCACCTAATCTAATCCACAGATTTTACCAAGCTAATGAACCCTGGAGATCTGGGAAATCTCTGCCTGTACTTGTTGGGTGCTGGACAAGTAGGGGTTGCTGAAGCACAATGAGATCAACAAACCTCTGTCAATTTTTTGTCCACAAACCACATGGAGCAAATGGGCAATGCTCCCTGTGGGCCCCCTACCAAGATTCACTGCTCAGCAAGACATTCGAACCACTGAGCTCCTGATCGTATGACTTTTCTTGCACAGGCTTGCAGAGATCGGGGGGAATTGTGTAACATTCTTGTCACATCCATTCACATTTAGTAAAAGAAAATGCCCCCCCCCCCCAACCAAAGAAAAGTGATATTAAATATGATCTTATCCAGGTTTAGTGAAATGCTTCAAGTGTCTCAACACAAAGCACTGTTGATTCACCTGCTTCCCTTCCGCAAGGTCAATCCTCCATGCACTTTGCTATTTTACATCCTTTATGACCCCCCCCCCTTTTTTTGTATGTGTGTATTTTTTATTTATTTTTTTAAAAGGTTGTTTCAATATTTCCAGTCAACACAGAAACCTTATAAACATTGCCTTTAGGCAGAAGTGCATCAACAATCCTCCCACGTTCAAAGTCGGCTACATCTGTTGCACTCTCCCATTGTTGGAAATGCCTCCCTTAATCCTTTTTGACTTTATTCATGCAAAGGTCATTTCAAATTCAACAAATGGAGGAGCAATGGCAGCAGTGTTGAACATGGCTGAAAAACGCTGCGGTAATCCTTGAAGACTGCGATATCTTACTATATGAAAAGGTTTTGGCTGATCTGACAGCTATTTCATATGCATTTACAGCATAAAACATGCCTTTTTGGGTTAGCTTAAATTCATATTTTTCTGAGCGTTTCCAAAGTACACGCCACCGAGCATGACTGTAGTCGCACATCTCCCCTTCTGGCCAGTGATTAAGCGCCAGTTAAATCATATTTATTAAATGGGCATCTCATCTGCTGTTACACACAAGTACAGCTGATTGACAAATCCTTAAACAGAATTAATAAATATACCGTAGTATGAGTACCGTATAGGAAAATGTGTCAAGACATAAACCTTTCTCCTGACTTACCTGATTTCATAAACATTTGATCCATTTAAGAAGGATATACTATCTGAAATTAGCACAGTAGCACACATAGACATGCATAAAAAAAAGATGCATTGTTGTTGGAGATTTTCCACTTAAATGTGGCAATCAGTCATTTGCAGAGATCAGTCATATTGTTTACCTAAATAAACAAGCACAACTACAAGACTTCTGTAAAGCAGTTGGGTGTTTAGTTACAGCCAGGCCAGAACCTAGACAATAAATATAGAAAAAATGGTGTACAGATATATAAAGAGGTCTGGAATACAGATTTAAGCACAATGAGAAAGGGGATTTTTTTTAAAACACTTACTATATTACCAAGATAAGTATATACATAAAAAAACGAAAAAGAAAATTGGACTTGGTGAATTTCTTTAAATTAAATAAATTAAATAAATGCATAAATACATTTTATGACCAACCTTTGGTGAAGATGCAAGCTCCTTCCCAACAGCAGCAGGTAATTTTGCAGTCCTTTCAGGGTGTATCTTTGGGGTGGGGATCGGAGGGGCTGGTGCCTTCCTCTTAGCCCTTTTGTCCACATCACTTTCTTGTAAAGAAGCAGCCTGGCCACTCAAAGGAGAGGTCTTTGGTTCGTAAAATGGATTAGACCTGTTTAACAAAACCAGAACTTCAAGGATCACACCCTGACTTTTCATGAAAGTATGCAATACAGTGGTGCCCTAACCATATACAGCACATTGTATAGCAGTTTACATTTGCACTAAACTGCATTCAGAAGCCATGCTTAGCATGACCATCAGACCACTAGTAGTTTGTCAAATGTCCCAATCGATTGGCTACCCAGGGACTATATTTAATCCTCTTTAAAAAAAAAAAAAAAAAAAATAATAATAATAATAATAATAATAATAATAATAATAATAATAATAATAATAATAATAATAATAATAATAAATACAATTCTCATCGGATTAGTACAATGGTCACAATTGGGGCATTTTTTTGTTAATTTATTTATTTTTGTGCAGTCCTAGTTGCCAGTATCAAAAACAAATGCTTGAGAGTCAAGCATAGAAAAAATTAAAAAAGATTAAATCAAAACCATCAAAAACCTTGCACGCAACCTGTCGTGTGTTTCATAAACAAGAGTTGGTGATATGTGAAAAGTCTATAAACTGAAGAGATGTTATAATTGACCTATAGAATGGTTGGTTGAATAACTGTTGGCCAGGTGCTCTCAGGTCACATGTTATTGACCTCATCTCTACTGTGGTGCTGAGGCACTTGAAGAGGAAACAAACAAGCAGATAGTATCAATGCACAGCTTGTTTCAGTAGTTATGCCCACCTTCCCAACGGATCTGTCACTCATTACCTCCAGAAAGAGAAAAAAAATAAAAGATAGAAAGCAAGCTTAGGTATCCGGCTGAAAGATAAGGTTAAAGGCCCACATATCTAACCCAGCAGCAAAAAAAGCCTCTCAGGTGTTCACCTCAATGCCTGTCAGGTTTAAACAAACTTCAGAGAAAGAAAACTGAAAGCCCAGTCCGAATAAACTGGTCAAAGAGAAAAAGCCCTGACATGCTTTAAGGAGAAAAAAACTGCACTGCCATAGTGTGGAGCTGTTGGAACTGTACCTCGCCTGTAAACCATTTTGATTTTAATGACAAGGCTTACAAATTGCCCTTAAACACTGGAAGAGTTCAAAGGTGGAGGAAAGAAAGATGGGGGGGTAAGACAAGGGACAATGAGGCCACAAACAAGAGCACCTCTGTTGTTGCTCTATAACTGTAACAGGTGCTGTGTGTTGTGAGGCTCTGTAAAACTGACCTTAGCAAGGTTTTGTTTCAGGTCCCAAAAACGGCACACAGAGGTATGTATTTTATACATGCATATCAAAAATGTAGGTCTCTGTCCATATGTGTATGTAGGTGTGTTAGCAAAAATGAAGCACCAAATTTTAAATAAATACTAAAAACTAAAAAAAAACCAAAAAACTAAAACAATAAACCCTACGAAATGGAATCAAAAAAACATTTTCATTTGGCAAAAAACGATTTGGAAAAATTCAGCATATTTGTTGACCCCCCCCCCCCACAAAAAAAAGTTATGCTATTGGGGTGATTTTTTTTAAACTATTAGAATTTCTACTATGCAATACTACACATTTGAAAAATATTTTTGAATAATAACTTTGTTAGATGCCTGACATGTATCAAAATCAAATTAAAATACATTGTAAAAAAAAATATCTTCACTTACTCATCCAGCTCTTCCTCCTCGTTTTTGGTTGTGTCTGCATAAAGGTATTTGCTCATGTCAATGGGTCGGACATTTTTCATCCTTGTTGGTCTTGGTGGGGACTGCTCTATCTGTGTTTCCTTCGTTCTGTCTGGTTCAGGTTCAAGATCAGGCTCATCAAACGGGTTGCTGTACTGCACTGTGTCTGTCTTCGTCTCTGTCTCTGTCTCATTGAAGGGATTGGAAGAACCGTGATCACAGTACAGTTCTTCTTCTTTGAGTGGAACAGCAACCTTGGTAGCTGGTTCAGTAAAGTCTGTTATAGATATAGATATATAGATATAGATATATATATATATATATATATATATATATATATATATATATATATATATACTTTTTTTTTGTTATACAATGTTTACTCCCTCATTTATATTAAAATTACAGCTTCAATTTAAAAAAAAAAAAATTGCAAAATGTACCTTCTTCATCAGGATCGCCAAATGGATTTAATCCTGGTTCATCCTGATTGCCAAACGGATTCGGATCCATATTCGACATGTCTTGGTCATCCTCTTCCAGAAAATTAAGTTTACTGATGAGTTCTGTAATAAGTTATAAAAGTATTGTCCTTAGTGAAGGTTGAGCAATTAGGTTCTGCCTGTATAGAAGGCCTATTTATTCCCCTTTGTAAGGATAATACAGAAAAATCTGTAGTTTGGTGTGAACCATTTACTTTAAATTTAATTTTACCAGCATACTGTGCCGACACATGAAATGTACTATATGGAACTGCTATATTTATTGTATGCTGTTAAAACTTATCTTACACCTTATCAAATAATAATACTCCTCTTCACGCATGGTTAGCCTACCATTATATTGTGTATTCATTTTTGGCCCGTTTAAAGGGGTCCTGGTATGTGTCAGCACTAACGCACAGGAGACAGGAGCATTCTTGCTATCTGTTGGACTAGATAAGCACTGTGGCATGCTGCCCAATACTGTGTTACAAATGTGGCCGACACTGTATATGGGCATGACAACTTCCAAATACAGCATTCCAGTGCTAGGAGTAATGCATTGTGCCACAGTGAATGACTGTATTACAGTCCACAATAAAATGCACCACTCCAAAACTAAACCACAGGACATTTGAACAATTCTCCTAGTTTTGTGCATTATGAAATCCATAACAATAGTAACAACCAAACAATGTGGCATCATAGCAAGAAGTATTTAATACATTCATTTATCATTTTTAAAAATATGAAAACACTACTGTATTTATTTTTTGCTCCTAACGATGCATAAACAACTAATTAGACTTTTTGAAATGTTCTCTTTTTTTCTTTTTCCACTCATTACAACTGACAGACAATTACAATTACGAACAGACCACTGGAATAGGATGAGACCATTCATTTACGTTTCACTGGTTCACTGCAAATTACAGAAGGCCAAAAAGAGGGGAAAAACTTGAAATAATAAAACAATGCACATTATCTAACAAACAAACAAACAGTGACAAGCAGGTCAGACAGCACAACCACAACACAACAGGAATAATAGAATAAACAGAGGAAAGAAAAGAGGAAAGCTTTTAGACCTTCAGAAGAACTGGCTGATTTAGCGGAAGGCTTATTTGCTTGCTTTAAGCAGTCATCTGGGTCTTCATCTAAGCTGCTGAGGGCATTCAACTGGTTTACTATTTCTGTAAACAGAAGCCAGTCAGGAAAACATTAATAAAATTTTACATAGACAGAGGCCACACAGGCAAAACAAGGAAACATTTAATAAAAACTATTTTTAGCAGGCCATATGCTCCTAAAGCAGTCTGGCACGCAAAAAGTTCAAGTCTGCATCTCATGCATTATTCCAGAGAAGCGCAGAGATAAGCCATACAGGATTTTCCAAAAATTAACCACTCAATATTCATAAGCACAGCTAGTACAACCAATAACAAAGCTATGTGTATAACTGAACAGAACAGAAAAGAAAGAAGTAGGACACATGCAACACATGATGTACATACAAACTCAGAGACAGCTAATACAAAAACACAAACAAATGAAATCAACTAGATTTCCAAATTCTGTAGGTTCTCTTTCTTGCTAAAATGGCTTCATGATTAGTACAGCACATAAAACAAAAATCTTAATGCAGTGCCTCCAAATAAACCCCCTTCACATTTATTTATTGGTACAATAAATACAAATAAAATAGTAATTACAAATAGAAAGTAGCATTCCAAAAAAACACATCTGACAAGCTATAACCATATCTATTGATAAAGTTTAAAAAGCTAGTTTTATAAATAATTGTAATATATCTGAAAACAGATGCCATTGTTTACGAAAAGTCTTTTTTTGCTACGTTTAAGGGGCAAAAGAAATACAGGCTGCACTGTCCAAATACTCACTAGATTATGCTGCTGTATTATTTGCAATAGAGCATACAAATAATTTGATGCATCACAACACAAAGCTACTGTATAAAATACACACACATAAATATACGAGTGCATACAATTTATATGAGAAATTACATGAATTCATGAATAAACAAACAAATACGAATACATGAAATAACAGGAGATACCCAAGGTGGGAGCATGGAATTGAACTGCTCGATGGTTAGGGCCATGGATTGGGATCCCGAGATCCTGGACTAATTTCAGACTAGCTTCCAGCTTACAGTGCGACCTTTGGCAAGTCACTTTATCTCCAGAACTCGTGCCTCTGTATCAAACAGCTGTAATATTGCTAACAAGCTGGGCTCTGGGAGTATGGAATAGAATTGCTCGTTGGTTAGGGCCATGGATTGGGAGCCCGAGATCCTGGACTAATTTCAGACTAGCTTCCAGCGTACGGTGCGACCTTTGGCAAGTCACTTTATCTTCAGAACTCGTGCCTCTGTATCAGACAGCTGTAATACTGCTAACAAGCTGGGCTCCACTAGCAATGCTGATTCTCAGATATGGTGTCCTATGCACACTACGTCAAGTAAAAAAAAATCTTTCAAGCAAATAAATGCAACATGCAGCACATTCTCTGAATTTTACATAATCATGCGCTGTCACAAATGTAAGAGGACTAATAGGCATAGTGTAGACTTTTTAAAGAGTAAGTTATATATTTTACATTTTTTTTGTTTTGTTTTTTAATCATCCAAATAGTGTTTTTATTCTCAACCTATTCTTTCTTGCTATGCAATTTTACCAGTAATTGTATTTAAAATGTAGACCTAATTCCCATCAGACCCCTGAGATGGAATTACATTTCCTGATTTTTTATAATAGCCTATAACTTATGAAGCAGACAGCATAGTAACGTTGAAATGCTTCAGCATGTAGTTTAACAGTTGCAATAAACTGTTATAATACACACAATACAATCCTTCTAGATACACTGGAAAAGCTTATGGTCATCATCACTAATATTACTGTTATCATTATTACACTACAGTCAGTGTAATTTATTCTAGAGGTCTATACCCCTGACTGTTGGACCAGAAGGCTGAGATGTAGGATGACAGCTGTAGCCCTAGCCACTGTGAGGGATGTTGTGTTCGTAGACTAATGCCCTAAGAGAGCTTCTGTTCTTTCACACTGCCCATCTTTAACCCTTTACATCCCATTATCTAATGTAAAGAGCAACAACACAAACGCCTTAGGCATTTTATCCAGTACACACCTGCATGTGTGGCTAGCATTATAAGTTCATTCACAGAAAAACCTGTTCTAACCTTCAGGTTATTTAACTTTAACAGAGTTTTATCTTATATATAAAATTATATACTGAATATAAAAGCTAATACTACCACCGTGGTGTGTGTGTGTGTGTGTGTGTGGGGGGGGGGGGGGGGGGGGGGGGTATTGGGGGGGGGGGGGGGGGGGGGGGGTGGGGGGTGGGGGCTCTGATTATTATTGTTCAACTATGTCAGTTATTTTATGGTGTGTGTGTGTGTGTTATTGTTTCCCCAACACCTTACCTGTAATTTGTGCTGCCTTCTCTTCTTGATTTACTCTGTTCTCTTCATCCTCTTCATTTTCCTCCTCAAAGTCATCCAAATTGCCAATGTCAGCCTGCTTCATGCTCATCAGGCTAGCCAAACTCTGCATGTCTTCATCCCTGGGACAGAAATCAAACAATATGGAGCCATGACATCATTCTCCAATGTTAGTCCAACCTCGGGTGTCATTGTCACAGTGGAACAATCTTTCAAGGAACAACTCTATTGTAACACACATTAATCTAAAGTATGTAACACTGGTTCCATGTGCAGGTATTGCATTAAAAAGGACTGTATTTAAATGTACATTTGAAACTTAAAATAAAATATGCTGGAGATTAACTGGCTGCTTGTGTTGGCAGGTGTTTATTTTTTTTCATGCAGTAAACCTGGTAATGGAAAAGCCATCTACACTGAACAATGTATTTTAAGTGATTCACCAGATAACATTCTACATTGTCACCAACCATATTTTACTTTACTTAAAAGGGAGGAAAGGTAGACGATAACATAAAACTGCTGGAGATTCAGAACAATTTTCTTTTGATTTGTATGCATACAGAGAGGATATATGATAATAGGTTATGAATAACTTTATCACACAAGTGGGAATGTATGGATAACCAAGGTTAAAATGGTAGACACAGGGCATTGTATTATCATTTTGTAGAATGCACAGAAGATAAAATAACTACATTAAATCAATGTAATCCTGTTTTAAAATACAAACAAAAAAAAGTTTCCAATGGTGACCAACACAGAAATAGGGTTAGATTTGCCAAAAAAACAAAACAAGCATTTAAACCTTTTGGGCAAAATGTATTATTATTATTATTATTATTATTATTATTATTATTATTATTATTATTATTATTATTATAGTCATTCAGCAGATGCTTTTATCCAAAGCGACTTGCTGCTACAGAAAAAATTAAAGAAAACTCTCACAATAATGTGTTTGGCCAATTACAGATCCTTAACAAAACCAAAAACTGTAGCAGGTTAAAATCCTGACTTTTGTGCTTCAGGATACCATCATGGTTCCTCAACAACCTCTGTGGCTGAACACCACAAAACCAGTTCTCTTGTGTCAATATTTTGGTAATTCCTAATATTAAATAGCATTGTGTGCTCCATTGAGATTTTAATCTAGAGATAACAGAACTCAAGTTGCAAGGTGAGGGGATGACATGAGCAGACTTGAAACCGTGAAGCAAGTCACTTTCTCTCAGAGACACCAAAAACAAAAAGGTATGGTTGGAATGCACGGTATGCTAATAGGAACTTTTCAGCTTCTATCATCTAGTGTGTTGAGAATGCCATTTCATACCCCAACCTCATTCTGACTGGAAGCACTTGGATATTCAATCTAATTAGGGGCGCCTTAGAAAGCGGGACTCTGTTGGGAATAAACTTACGTTGCTTTTCCCTCCCTCAGGAAAATGCAAGACAAAGAGAACTGCAGTGTGGCAGCAACCACTTTTTTAGATAATGGCTTGAATTTCAACTTCACGTCCGTCTGTGTAGGCATAGGGCTGGCATACTGTTTCATGTTGATACTGCTTGTAGCAAGGGCTTTGCGGCGACCAGATGGGGACTCCTGGAAAGAAAAACAGATTGGTTCACTTCATATCTGACTTCAAGTCTCGTCATGCTGGGGCACAACACTAATTACATTTTATTTTTTTAACAACTTAATTACGTGAAAAAGAACAGGATTTTTAAATGCAGTATTTCTGAAGTAAGCTTTATTCTTTATATAAATATATTGTACATCTCATACATACAAACCTATTTTGTGAAAAGGCCATTTTAATTAAAAGACCTTAATAAAATACATTTAAAAAACAAAAACCCCAATGTGTTCACAACCAGACTCCAATGTATTCTCAAATATGATCTAAATTTCTAGTTGTATAGGAGCTTTACAGAACCACGGTGCATTCACAAGAGTCTGTGAAACAAAGTGAAGGAAGGTACGGTCATTTTACAGGAAGACAAATTGCTAATTAAAATGAGCCAGGCTCCATTCAAATGGAGATCAACTTGATCTCAGGCCACTTAATGAAGACTTTTTGAAACTGATTTTTTTTTTTTTTTAACCCATGTAAATGCAGACATACCAGAAACCTCATTAAAATTTTTCAAACCTGCTCCAATCTTACAAGGCTAACCCTGTGTTTTGACTTTCTGAACATTTTCACTTATGCACTCTTTTGCAAGTAACTGAATACTGAATAGATTTTTTTTTTTTTTTTATGGTGGGAATTCTCAAGCGGTTTTTCTTCTAGTGAAACCTGTGTATTAGTTATTATTATTATTATTATTATTATTATTATTTTATTATTATTATTTATTTATTTATTTATTTATTTTTTATTTATTTATTTATTTTTACAAAATGTAGAATACATCATGTTAGATTAACACCGATATCAAATTTCAATTAAAACAAACTATACATTGCAAATCTGCATGTCCCATCTGATCCAGGGCATTTTTAAGCCACAAAAACCACTTCAAGTATCCCGGTTTTTCAGAATTGGTCAACAAAGTGTTCTGGGAATGCTGAAATCTACAGCAACACCTTTTTTTTGGTTGCACGGTGGTGCAGTTTTGTCTGCAAGGATAATTCACGTTTTTTGCTCTGCTTCACGAAAACTGAATAAATGTGTGAGCACTATGGCAACTCGAAATGCATCATATGAACAGTAGTCCCAAAACAATACTAAAATATAGCACAGAGGCAAGTCAATACATTTCTCAATGTTCTTTACACTCAACTACTGTAGGGTGATTCGTTTTATTAAGATTTTTCTTCCCTGGGGGAGCGCCAAAATAATTTGTACAAACAGGAAATTTGTCTTAAGCGAATTTGTATTCTAAGAAGAAATTTACAAGTGACTGATAAATTTGTTTTAAAGAGAATTGACTGTATAATTAATTAAAACACAAAAAACACATTCACATTTAGACATGTTTATATACTATTAAGTTAAAATCAGTGATGGTTGTTTTTCCTTTTTATCTGCTGTTCAATTTCCAATGTGCCCCATAGGAGGTGCTCAAATGTCTTCCACAGCTCTCCCTGTTGGGAGAGATTGCTAATCTGCACTAGGGGGCTATTGCTTGTCCGGTCACCTAGCAGAGACACCGTCTGTCTCCCACATGCTGTCTACAACTAGAATCTGTAGCCCATTTCAGATTACGACAGAGACCAACAGTACACGGTCTAGAGTCACAGTCTACAGATTCCAAAAGGGAACACAAAGAAAGGGCATTGGTGTGCTGCAGCTACAAACAAACATAAAAAACAGACAGCTTCAAAATGCAGAAAAATAAATACACAATACAACCCCTGCACCAGCTCAACACATTTATATTGCAACCAAAGGGCCAGGCTGACACAAATGCATGTGTTTAGAGTCGTATGCATGCCCTAGGTGAGTGCTATGGTATAATTATATCCAAGTTTAGGGGTTGTGGGACTGCTACTGAATATGGGGCTCTAAACCCACGGTCCAGTACTTGAATATCTAGAGTTCTATATGTTTCTCAAGCACAGAAAGCTTAAGCTCTTGAATTGAACATAATTTAGCCATAACTTGCACTAAATAATGTGCTAACCAACTTTAATCACAATTTCTAGTTATTCAAAAATGTCAAGTATAACATACAGCTTACGGATGTACAGACCTCCACATGCTCAGCAAAGATTTAAAAAAAAAAAAAAAGTGTGTTTGTTAAATGGGCTCTAGATTTAAAAAAACAAAAATTAAGTTCTGAAAGGAAATCACACGATGCAGTGACTAGTCCAACTATTACTACAAGCTTGAGTAAACGTCGATATGCAGAGATACTGTTACAATTATCATATTGATGGAGCACAACTTTATTACAAAAGTATTTTAATAATACTCATCAATGAATGATTTGTTTGTTTTCAGTGGCCTGCTGCCTAAATTGTGAGTCATAGAATGTCAAGAATATTTTTCCATAGTTCTATCAAGATATAATACAACAATTACTATAGTAGTGCAAAAACAAACTGGCTTTATTTGAGTGTACAAGATCAGATAATTTTGCCCAACAAACTTCAAATGCAGTAAAGTATTAACTGTTTTACAATAGACTTTCACTCATTCAAACCAGCTGAAACCAGACCTGTTCTAATTAGCACTGTAGTTTATTCTGAGTACTGCGATCTGTACTTTACTAAAAATGCCTTGGCTACTCATGGTTTTAAGTTGTTCATACTTGTGTTTTATCAAACATAAATATTTCAATAAAAAACACTGACACAGTTGGGGTCTGGATTAGCATGACTCCAAGTGGAGTAGTGAAATTGAATATTAAACAAATAATGCCAGATAATTGTGCCGAAACGAGCGTGCTCACTTGTACTCAGATACCCAGTTCTACGAGTTTTAATATAGCCAGAAGGGAACATGCATTTGGCTAAATGGTCTTACTGATCCACCAGACACTACAGCCCTAGGCAAGCCAGCATCACAGCGGGCTCGTTTAAGAAAAGGCTTATGGATAAATATCATTAAAAAAAACAAAACAAAAACACAGTGAGAATGAAAAATAATAATACTAGCAATGAATCTACACAAAAAAAAAATACAATAAACCATTCTGCCTCTTAAACTTCCCTTTTCTTTCTAGGCAAATAGAGGACACCATAACTGTGCATCACACAGGTTCTCAATGTACACCGTATAAGGATGCCATTTAAATGTTGCTATTGACTTATCATACAAATCAGACTCCTTGAAATAACAAGAGCCACTTGAGGATATTAAAGTATTTTAAATGCAAATGTTGCGTTCCTAATACACTGGCATTTAACTGTCATTTGTAAATGTATTGGAATGGGCCTGGTATACGCAGTCTCATTCCAAGCAAGCACCATCAATGTGCAGCGATAAAAAAAAATATATACAATTCAAATATTCTCTTCCAAAGCACTTGACATTTCTGTTGACATTTGAGCCCAGTTGAATCAGTCAGAAATATAACATGTCATCCCCACAGAATACCTTGTTCAAAACACTCCTTATCAGTCAGATTATGCAGTTATATTATACAGAACTAATAGTGCATGCAGATACCTTATGAATGAATTTCAAAATGCATCAAACACTTAAGAAGGATTTAGGTCCTCTCTAAAGAAATACTTAAGAATATGCAAATACCCTGGGAAGAATTGGGTTTAACAGATTTGACCAGAACAAACAATAAATGTGCTCATTTCCCTGGCTGCCACTGTCAATCAGTGAAGGAGATTAAGGCCCAAGGTTGTGACAATGTGTAAAATGAAAAAGCACAATAAGGCACTTTTAATTTATTACAGGGATATGACTATCAATATTCTGTTATTGTACCAGCACTGCTAAATACCTCACACTATGAGGTAAATTGAACATGAATGGATTAAAACAGCTAAATGCTGCCCCCTGGCTTCAACACAATACATTGCAATGCTATATTTCTGCAACAATTTTCTTTTTAATTTAGTTTGTAAACTGCATTGTTGTTTTTTCTTCTAGTTTATTTAAATTTAGAGATTACATTAAAAATTAGAGTAGCCTCAATGTGTTTCAAAGACAGGTAGGCAGGCAGGCATTGGGCATCATGCATTTACTTCACACTAGAATCTACTGTAACAGTTCAGATATTTCTACTTATTCTCATTTCAGCAAAATGGGAGCTTACAGATGTATGTACTACAGTACGGCTACAATAAGGATCTCATAATCTGAGCAATTAATTTTACAGTATAAATGCTGAACAAAACAACAGGGTGGGATTACAGGCTAAAAATAAAGTTTTGTTGTATTTTATATTGAAATATATTCTTATAATGCGTTTAGTTTTATATATTTATATTTTCTATTTCAAAACACTGACTTCAAATTAACCTAGTCTGTATGGTGTGATATTTTGACAGATTCAATTATAAATTAGATCTTATCAGATCCAAGACAAATGCATGCCCGTGGCATAAGCTTGGCCCAAACCAATCCGTTTCGTTACTACATATTTGCACTAGCATTATTAATCACTGCTCCTTTTTCTATTGAACATCTTTTGGTGCTCTGCTTGTTTTTTTTGTTACCTAAATGTCTATATATTTAAAGACAATGCTGTAAATGTTGCTGCTGCTTCCTTGTAAGAAATCACTTCCTGTGCTGCAACCCAGTTTTACTTGAAGAGCTGCAACCAGGTCATGTGACCTGCCACACATGAAGTGTGATACATTATTTACGTATTTATTTTTTGGAAATCTGTAATCCTGAATTAAAGTGACAGAAATTGTAAACAATAAAGAAACACAAATGCAGCTCCTCTATTCTGGGCTTCTCAAGTAGAACTAAAACTCAAGATCATCCCAGATTTCTTCTTGAGTGTATTTCACAACCAGATGCATCTTTGTTTAGCAGCAGGATCAAACCACCTCTGGGTTCTCCACTTCAACATGCTTCTCACGAATAATACAACATGAACTATTTTAGCCATAAGAAATAGCAACCATTTCCATTCATATTTACTGCTGTCATTATTGAGGAAATTAAACAAGATGAGGATTATCCTATCTATTCTGAAAATTGTTATTTTCATGGACACAATAAAATATTTCAAATTGAGCAACAGAACCTGCTTTACCATTAAAACGTACAATTTAGGGAACTTCATCCAGTCAAAACGTTTCAGTAGGAATTTTAATTTAAACAATTATTGTAAGCATTTCCTTTTTGAACAACTAATAAGAGGATTTCAATGCAAACCAAACTAAGCATGCCTGTTTGAGTACAATGCATCTGATTGTTATCAAACCATTTATTTCTTGCATTTATTTTGGTAGGGATTTCAGTTCTCTTGGGCAGTTACGGTATTAGGAAAAACATTTAGAATTAGCATGAAAGGCTTTTAAAACGATTAGAGCAACTCATGTGTAAATAAAATGAAAAGGGTTACAATAAAACAGTATAATAAGCTGCCACAATGTGCAAAGGCTGCTCTCACAAGCAGGAATCTGCATAATGAAGTATGCCAACGGAATTCTTTTTAGACAATAAAGCCTTACAATAAAGCAAACAGAAATATTGTTCTATATATATTAGATCACTGTAGACCCTGGGATACATTTTAGTTATCGACTGTAGGATTTTTTCTTCTCCATCGCTTCATGTCTAGTACAATATATGCCAACATGTGTAAAGCCAGGTCTTCCAACTAAATGTGAAAAGCAGAGGTGCCTTCATATCTAGAGGATGTAGGTTTCATCCTTCAGCAGAGTACACTGTAGTGGACTGCTGTCTAAGTATACTTGGACATGGAGATCAATATACTGTACCCTCACCAAATCTGTAGACAAATACAGCTGCTCACCTATGCCCCGGAGCCACAGAGGAATAAATATAACCATTTCAAAATGTACACAGTGAGAATAGTACATATATTGTGTCTGATTTTTTTTTTTTTTCCCCATCAGAATTGGGCCAATCAAGTTTAGAATAAGTCTTAGAAATACAGAAACAACTTTGCAAAACAAATGTAATGGGGCACGTGCAGAATTTGGGGTTAGTAAGAAAAAATAAATTGTAGGCAGTAAAACGAACATGAATAAGATGAACTGAGAGACACTGCTTCTAGTGTGTCTTAATAGAAATATGTATGCTAGAGACATGCCAAACTGCAGCGCCAGTCTCGCTGCTCAGCACCTTTATATCTGAAAAAAAAGAAATAAATAACAAAAAATCTAAGACATTTTCAATGTAGCTAGCCAGGGCACAAATGTCATGTGTACTTGAGGTCATTATCTTGCTAGAACACGAATCCTGAACCAATTAGTTTTAGCCCTTTAACAAAACAAAACAAAAAAAACCTCCATGGTACTGTTGCAATGTGGAATGATAGTGCCCCTTCCAAAGCACTGCTTTGATATTTTTTCTTTTTTGATCTTGTCAATGAGTAATGTACCAAAATATCCCAAACAACTTAGGATCCTCCCACATGTCCTACAGTCAGCTGAAAGCATTTCAATATTCATTCTCACTTTTCAGATCAACAGGTAAGATACATTAAAAATTAGTTACTCTACATACATGAAACATGGAGTTTACATAGACTCCATTTAAAGGCTTTATAAAATCAGGGAAGCAGGTATTTATGTAAGAGGCTTTTTTCCTCAGGCTGGGGGTGATGAACTCAAATATTCTGTGGAATGTGGTCCAGGTACAGAGATTAAATACCCCTGATCAAAAAATGTGAAAACAGACAAGATCCTAAGATCCTGTTCTTACTGTTTAATGACAGCAGCTTTGTAAACAGCAACTTCAACAACGTATGATCCTCGGGTATTTGAAATAGACAATTTCCAAGCCTGAAGCTTTACCCTTTGGTTCAGGGAAGACTATGCTGACCTACATTATTAAGCTGCCAGCACTATACTTATAGTTCAAAAGTCAAAATTCAAGGGGTGGGTAAGAGGTACTGCCACTCAATTTGCCTGTATTAAGTTTGCTTCCTGTCGTGACAATCTACGCCTCCCTTTGCAATGCTTTTGTCAAACAGCACATGACAACAGCTGCCCCTCCCTGCCTCAACTCCATGCTCTTGGCAACAACAATATTTACCAAACTGCTCAGATATCTCATTTGAAGCAGAAAACCATGACCATTCACATCTTTGTTGCTCCCCTCTTTTGGGGGTATTTTTTCAAATGGAGTCATGCTCAACCAATATACAAAAAAATAAATATTTAAAAAGAAAAAAAACAATACAAATGCAACACACAACTGCAAGACGACTCAAACTCTATGTTTTCCCCCTCCATTAAAATACCCTTTTTTTGTTCTTAAACTATAGTAGTAATGGAGCAGTGCTATTGTAGCAACTTGATTACACTTATTTAATGTGCAACAATTAGTTGCCGATTAACACAAGGGAAAGTACTGTAGTCATGACCGTTTTACACCAGAAAAGTCAACCGTGAAAAGCTGAATACTACTTTGCATACAGAAATACAGAATTTTTCAAACATGCTGAGGTGGCTATTAAAACTCAGCGCCCAGTAATTAAGAGAATTATGATTTTTCAGATGAAACCGAGTCAGGAGCAACTGATTAAATTGCATACAACAGGAAGAACATTAACTAGGATTAAAATGAAAAGGAGATTATCTTAAAGCACAACCATGAGCATAATAAAACAGGGGAATTAGTAACAGGCAAAGCCTGATAAATTAAAGAACTTACTGTTATTTGTTTAATGTATGAAATAATTACATTAAAAACCAGTAAGATTTATATGAACATATCTGATTACAATACACTGAAAACGAGACAAAGAGCACTCCATATATAATTACAAATTTCAGAATATCAATACAAACCATACGAGCATTACAGACATGAGGCATTAGGCAAATGAAAACACAGTCTGTGAAGTACATTGAACAAACTCATTAAAATAATTTTTTAAAATGTAAAAGCTTTTACCTGGATTGACTGTCATCAGTACAGTGTAAAGATCCTGTTCCATCTCAGTGGAAACACAGTAAAAGAGTGCTTTAGTGGATAACAGACACTAATGACAGCCGCTTATGCAGTTTGATTTTAACCAAACATTTAAGCCAGACCAAGGTTTTGCTCAGGCACACTTTAAACATTGTATGCAGACCAAAAAGTTTTGCATGCTTCTTTACTGATTTAACATGTGTCAATGACGTGGCTTTAAAAGTACTGTTTGTTGTATAAAAAAACACGTTTTAAATCTATAACTTAAACAGCAGATTCTCTTATCACATTGCTATAGAAATATTTAGCCTAGCCTCTAACTTTTGCCACCCCCCAACACATTTTCAGAAGGTTTGGGGTCTGTTTCCCCTGAAGTCTTTGGACATTCCTTTACCCTGTCTCAGACTGTTTTACAATCTAGTAATGCAATCTCAATGTTCAGAATAACAAAAAAAAACCAAAAAAAAAAACCCCTGCTGTCATCTGAAACCTCTCAATTGGATTACTGGCACAGTATGTACAAGACCCTTTATTTCCAGGGTTTGTTTTACAGCCAATTTAAAAACAAACAAAAACATAAAAGAAGTGGAAAAAACATGTGTAAATAATTACATTTCAGTTAAATATCTGGGATTAATATTGGTAGATGGAAAGAAAAGCTCACCATTTTTTATTATTTATTTATTAACTATTTAATTCTTGTGACGGTTTAGCTGTCTGGAGATAGTGAACACGCCCATTTATTTAATTGCCTGTTTTGCTTTTTAAAATGTATCTTGTGTATAAAATGTATTAAATACTGAGGGATAAATATATTATTAAATGCTTCGTAAATGTTCATTCACTTGGGGAAGAGGTCAGAGGTCAAGCGGGTAAATAAAAGGAAGATGGCCGCTGGGTGGAGAGGGGTGTGTGGACCTTGAGTCCATATGTAGAAGCTGTAGCCCGTTTGTGCTTTTGTTGTTTTTAAATACTACAATCAATTATTACCTCGAACTGTGTTCGTTTTTAGCACGCTTGCACACTGACTGTGTTTTTGGATACTGCACTACGCACTTTGTTTTTGGATTTGTTTACAATATCATCACACTTGAATATCTGGAGGTATGAACTGTTTTTAAAAAGCCTTGCTGTCTATGTGCTGCTGTTTTTATGCAACATTTCAAAGTAAAGACTCTGAATTGAATTACTGCCTGTGACTGAATTATTACTGCTCTGTACACAACACTACCATAGGAAGTAACTGAACCCTGATTCTCTGAGTTTTGCAATTGTCTGTGGGACAACAGTGCTCAGCGCCGCACCATTTCTATACAGCACCGGGGGACTATATGTCCTCTATATTGTTGTTAAAAAGATTGCATATTAACATAGCTACTGCACTGCTTTTAGTTCACAATAAAAATGGTACTGCCCAATGGATTCTTCTTGCTCAAAAAAATTAAGAAATACAAAATAAAACACGTGTCTAATCTGCTGTTTTGAAACCAGTTTTTCAGGAAAACACAAAATGCTAAAGGAGGAATTTAATATTCTGTACATTGTTATACAGGGCAATATTTAAAGACATGGATATCAGAGGCTAACAAACTGCTACCTGCAGTAATTTCCAGCATTTAACACAAAGCTAATGTTTGTAGCCCAGTGGTTCCCAACCTTTTTCAAGGTGGGCTCACCTTGTTGTTTGGATTTTTCCTACAGACCACTTGCCACACATTTTTTCATAACAGACAGCTGTGCACTAGTTTTACTGGGATGTTGAAATAGACTTCCTTCAGGTCCACCGTGGTGAACCAGTCACCCAGCCTGATGGACAGCAACAGCCGTTGTGAAGTCAGCATCTTGAACCGTCTTCGACTAAGATACTGGTTCACCTGCCTGAGATCGAGGATCAGTCTGAGGCCACCATCCCGTTTTGGCACCAGAAAATACCTGGAGTAGAACCCCTTCTTCTTGCAGTGGGAGTCTACTATGAAATGGCTCACTTTTGCAGCACAGCTGCTTCCTCCTGAGTCACCTGAGCAGTGGCTTGCCGGTCCGTGACAGTTGTATTGTCACGCTCCGGAAAAGACGGGGGCTGTGTTGGAACTGGAGAGAGTAACCAGTTTGCACAGCATTGAGCACCCAGGGGTCTGTGATGCACTGTTCCCAGTAATCCAAATGGTTTTTGGAAAAAGAGCCCTGTGCTTGTGGCAGCAATGTCCTAGGGCTCCTACTTCACCTGAGGCACAGCTTGCGCCTGTTGGTACCACCTGAGGTGGCAGCACACTGTTGTACCGGTTTCCTCTGAAACTGGGGCTTACGTGATGGAGGAAATCTCTTAGGGAGAAGATGCACCAATTCCTTGGTGGTGGAATCCCTTGCGCAGTGACATTGCTGAACACCACTCAGAAATATTTACCTAAGGATATGTATGCAAAACATGATATTTATTTTGGGATCAATGTGAAAGCCTTTTTCTACAAAAAAACAGCTATTATATATCCAGCACCGCACTTAACAAGACTGAACTACGGTACGGTATCTGTAGTTATACATTGTATAGGAGCTGCTATTATTAAGGAAAAAAGGGATCACATTCTTTGCAATTGTACACACAATAATCAGTCGGCTGGAAACTGGTTAGTTACTTGACGTGTATATTTGACAAATGATACAGGGTGTCAAGTAACTGGATTAATGTGGGGTGTAAGCAGTTAGTATTTGTTTTCGATCATTCAATAGACCCATAACCAGCATCCTTGACATTCTTATTTTTATAATCAAATAGCTCGGGATGCTGAGAAACTTCAACTAACAGTAGCTCCTCCATGTTGATGGATATTCAAGTTCATTAACACATGACGTATCCCACACCATGGACCTGACTGGGTAGATCCAGATTTGCCACTGTGGGAAAATGTTTGAGCAGCAAAATATCACTCACAGAGCAATATTTTGCCATTCTAAAATTCTGCCGCTGCGACACTTTTTTGTAACGTCATTTTTCGTCAATGTGTGTTCACTCTAATTGAAATAAAAGGTGAGCAATATGAGCAGAATTTTGCCGCTCATGTCCTACACTTAAGTCTACAGAAGAGGAAATTGCCGCAGTAGTAGCTGGGTGAGCCCAAGTGGACTGTAGCTCAAACAGAAAATCCGGGTGGACTGGATAGGCGGCAGGAGTGACAGAGAGCTGCTCGTCATAAATGGTGCGCCTCTGGTTCCTTGTTTCAGGTCAAGGAACCTGTAACGCCACAGTAGCTTGTTGCTTTAAAGGTATAAGCTCTGATTACAACGGAAGATAAGTAATCGCTCTTGCAGCAGCTCCGATTTTATCCATCTGTGCCGTTTGCCGAATGTGATCAGGGTTTTTTCTTCCTTCTCCATTTTGGAGGAGGAGAAGGTGAAGGGGATTTGGAAGAGGAAGAAGACGAGGAACTAGTTATTTCGGCTCTGCTTTTCTTAACGCTGCTCCCCCCCCCCCCCCCCCCCACCTTGGCACAGAGCCTCGGGAGGAGGGTCCAGCTTCACTAATTGGCGACACTGAATGCCGTGCAAGCGTTGAGGAATGATACTTTGAGTGACGTACTACCCGTTTCTCCAGCATAGGCTTGGAGAAGGGAGCACACAGTTCATAAAAAAGTGACATTAGTCTGGGCCCCCGCATGCTCGTGTCTGTCACTTGCAGGGAGTTTAGCCTTGCAAGAGACACACGTATGGAACCCAAACACGGTAATAGTGCTGTGTTCACAACAAAACAGTGCACAGACCACACAGTGTAGTATTCACACTTTATGTGCTCAGAACCAAAACGGCACTCTGTGCCGACACAGGGCCTCGGTACCAATACTAGGTGCCGACTCGATGCACTCGGTATAGAAGCAGTAAGTGAGAACAGGGGCAACAAATGCAGTTACTGCTAGTGGCACTTTACCAGGGATGCCCATCTGCAAGTTAGCCGTTGGCTAAACTACTAGTCAGTACAAACTAGGAGTAGCCTGCAAGAAGTCTGTAATTTTAACAAGACAAATGTGTCTTCATAATGTGCAAGTTATTTTGTTTGTATTTGTTTCACATTAAGCTGTTTCAGTTAATGGCAGCTTTGAAGACGATGCCTGATATTGCATCAAAGGCAGCTGTAATACTGATACATATTAATAATTTATAAACACACCCGTAAGAAAAGAAAACAGATAAAGGGGAATAATGCAGACTATATACACATCGTACAATTATACAGCACATGGTTAAAGCTGTTTGTTGTGTACCTTAGTAATAGAAGTAGCACACTGTGTGATTGTGTAGAATTTTTTTTTGCAAGAATTTTGGGAGTTGTTTGTGGACCACCTGGAGTTTACTCGCGTACCATAGGTTGGGAACCACTGTTTTAGCCCACTCAACTCTAACATTTTTTTTCTTCCATTCTATTTTTGAAGAGAGAAAGCTACTGTATATTATAGAAGCAGCTTTTAGCAGTGTAGTGGACTAAATAAAAAGCTAGTATGTTACAGAAAATAAGGAGGTCAGCAGACATTGCATGTGACCTACAGTGCCTTGGATTATGGCCTATAAGCCTATTAGTCTAAAGTTGGATAGAAGGACCACCCTGCATTTACTGCACCATGCCAAGATTATCCAGCCATCAAGCCACAGCCAGCCAACTTGAACTGTGGATCCATCTTGGCCATCTGCACTGTCAACTGGCACACAAAGGCGGCTACTGTGTGAGGTGTTAGCAATAACAGTTGGTCCATCTTTTTTTTTCTCTTTTTTTTTTGCAAAAGCGATTTATGCTACACTCCACCAAAATGGTGCAGAGAAACTGCATCTGTTTCATTCTAATTAATTACATTAATTGACCTGTCTAAATGGTACATGCAAGGCTTTTAAAATAACAAAGAACTGTAAGTGTGCCACTGCTAATCCCCATAGTCCACACTTGTATAAGAACAGCTGACATAACCATGTGACTCATATTAAGTATTACACACACGCACATCAGTATTTTATGGTGCTCTTGAAAGTCTCTTTTGTATAACTTTAACAATAAATAATAGCATTTAACATGTCAGGTGTTTTTCTTGGCTATTAATCTTAAAACAATAAAAACAAATAAACAACCACACACATTTTGTACTACGATTGATATACTTGGTATAAAAGAAAATTTAGAGCCAGAAAAAGTTTCTTGGGAGAAACAAGGCTACATAACATTTTTGATTTTGATTGATTTTGAACAGTATTTGATTGTCTACAATGAACTACGGTAAACAGCACTGACAAACCAAACTACTTTTCAATAATTCCATTATAACTCCAACCTTTACATGTGCACATGTTCTGTGTTGCCTATTTTAAAACGCTGATGACTGGTTTACTGACCCTATTCATGTCATATTGCAATGCTGGAAGGATTTATTTTTATATTTGTTAGCATACTGAACAAAAACTAAGCATCAGATAATTTCTACATAGCTGCAACCTACCATATTCTAACAAAACCTGGATACCAGACTTCAGGTAATTTAGACCTTTCAAAATACTGGTAAAAAGACTAATGTTTCAGTGCTAGGTTTGGAGAAAATGTATAATGGAAGCCAAGGAGAATAGCAGAAAAAAAAAATATATACCACATGCTACAGATACAAAAGTAAGCTGCATAATTCAGCCAAATATAGCTGTAAAGTCTGTGACCCATTCAAATGTAACCTTTTGATAACACATTCGAAAAGTTGCATGCAATTGGAGAGACTGAATAATCAAATTCTGTCAAAACCTTTTGATTATGCAATTCTTCACTTCTATTTGCAGTGGCACAAATAGAAAGGTATTGTTTGACACAGTGCCATTTCAATGACAAAATACAATCTACTGCTCAAATAATTCTACAGAGGGATTAACATTTCTAAGGTTGAGCCAGAGATTATGCGTGCGGATCTTGAATTTCATCATCTTTCCATGGCACAATAGCTTATTCTTCTCTTTTTCATCTATTCTCTGATGAAGGGTCAGGAAAGCTTAGCTTCTCTGTTGCATTCATTTCATTTCTACATTAACCAGATACCTTGCAGTCTTTAGCACTTCTCTGTCGAGACTCAGCCAATCCTGAACCCCTTCCACTGTACTCAGGGGGAGCTGGCATGGTGATTCAATCAAATGCTGCCACCAGGTGGCTGAAATGCACCATGCAATGCTTTTGTCCTTTAAAATGACTGCAATTACTTCAACAGTGAGATGAAATAGGACGTTATCCCCTGCCAAAAACAACGCTAGAATTTGAGAAGCTAAGCCAAACAAAATTCAGTTTTAAAAGAAGCCCATGGATTTGGAAAGATGATCAAATTGAAGGAATTGTATTGAGGTTGTGTCCTTTAAAAAAAAAAAAAAAAAAAAGAGGATTACTTCCTGACAAGCGCAACTTTTAACACTAAAATCTATCCTTAAGTTTAAAACCTCTGTCTTTCTCAAAAACATTTTGATGTACAATTACACGAGGAATTACAATAAATACTGAATTTTTTAATTTTATTGGCAGAAAGTGTGCAATAACTATGACATTTAAAATGCATACTACTATAAATATTTAAAAAGTTGTGTAAAAGCTTATTAAAACAGATGTGTGATACATTGCTCCCTTCAACAAGTCTAATGTATTCTGAAACACATAATGTACACATGTTCTTCCTGAAGTTCACTCCTCATTGCCAGCTTTCACTGTTGTGTCAATCTCCATGTAAAGATAAGCAGTGAAGTTAGACAGCGTTAGGGTAGACTTTGTCGCAAGTAAGTTGATTTTACTTTTTATTCAACGTATGTCTTTTAAATGGTATCAGAATTAATATTGAAAAACGTGTTGTTTGTCTGAAAAACTTTACTTTAAAATGTTAACTTTATTATGTTCTGTGAAAAAACGCAATTAATCAATTGTTAAAAATGTGCAAACAATCAGACAAGCACCCCACCCCCCCCTTTTTTTTGCTGTAAGTTGCCTTAGATAAAGGTATCTACTTAATAAACAAATAATTATAGAGATCTAACCTGTATACAGCTGAATGCATTCTCTTTCATGGTTTGGTAAAATGTTAATACTACATAGACAACTACAATATTTGAAAGGGCTTTATTACAGACCTTTGACCATAGCAACCCACTGTAGCACCTGTCCAAGAAATGTCAGTTTTACGACATATTCTTAGATCATAATTTCTTTTTAAAAAAGGACCCAGAAAAAGAACACATTTTCAATACATCTTTACAGATATTTTGGAAGTTACAAAGATGACAAAAAACATACTAACTTATTTTTCTGCGTTTAAAAATATGTTGAAAACATCAGAATTTATTACTGTTGATGCAGAACACAACACAGGGAGATGTATGTCTTCAGACAGTTGCACTACACTGTGCTAAACCAGGTTTCCATCTTGTTGGTTTTCTTTTGAAAAAATCTTGCAAAGCAGTTTTTCTTCCCAAGCTAAGGCCAGCATCTTGAAGAAAAAGAAATGTGCAATTCCCTCATTGTAAAGAATGTCAGATTCTCTATATAGCATGCCTTTGATCACTTTGTTATTAGTGTGGTGTGTATAGACAAGAGGAATTCTGTTCTCATTGTGATCTTGCTTTCTTTTTTAATGCATATGCTTTGTTCTTTTATCCTTCTAACATGCCAGCATGGCCACCTTTACAGAGGCACCCCTGCGGCACTCATTTTCCTTGTCACTAAACGGCTTCATCAAAGAGAAATAACTCTCCCAGGCTCCTGAACAAAAAAAATAATCATCATTTTGGAAAGGAATTACAGTAGGCAAGGTTCAAAGTTGCTGATCGAGTTGATGCTGAAATATATTAAAAGGAAAATGCAAAAGCAATTGGCAAACATGTAATAACCAGCTCCTAAAACTAGTAATTATGAGAGCAGATAATTGAGATTTGTCTTTTTTTGAAGATCCTTGGACTTGGCATGTATTAGGCAGCACAGCAAGCAAGTTCACCTTGCACCACAACTTTCATCTCTGGACAGCTGTGTTCAAATCTGTGAAACGAGTTTGGTCTCAACCTAGCCTCAAGTAAACATTTGTTCATCTCATAAAACCACCACTGAATTCTGCACACATTTTGGGTCCAACAGATGAATGGTAGAAGGGGTTCAAATCAAGACTTGGGTGCTTGAGCGGAACCCTCATATTGTAGCACCTTTCACTATGACCGACCGTAACAAGTGTCATTGTTTTCTTTAATTTCACACAATGTGAATGCTTCAAAAAATATAAATAAAAGAATCCACAATAAAAAACAATTCAAGCCCTGGGATCATGTTAAAAGAAGAAACATATTACAGAATGTCAAAACCAAGGCACAACTGGGTTAGTGGTCCCGTAGATAAAATATAAGCACGACATACAAAATTGTAAAGCGTGACATACACTTCCCACTACATCTCTATCGTCATGTTAAAAAAACAACTATTCATTACAATACAATCATCAAACCAGAACAGAACCAATCTTAGAAATGTCTCTGAACAGACAGGTCTTTAGAGTTACTGCTCAAACTTGGCACTGGAATGCATATGGTGCAGTTCCAATAATGAAGTATTTCAAAGGACTAGGCTTAAGTCAATAAACAGCAAGAGCATCATGACCTCACCTGGACTTGCATAGGTAAGTAGACACATGGACATGGCAGACCAAAATATGCTTTTGCTTTGATGTGGTGTAAACTGGAGAAAAAAAATTCTCTACTTGACTTTGTTCAATATTAAATAAGAGGTACAGTGCCTATAGAAAGTCTACACCCCCTTGAACTTTTTTCACATTTTGTTGTGTCAGTGCCTCAGAGTTTCATGCATTTAAATTAGGATTTTTTCCACTTATCTACACACCATACTCCACACTATTAAGGGCTATAAAGTATTATATTAATATATTATATATATATATATATATATATATATATATATATATATATATATATATATATATATATATATATATATATATATATATATATATATATAAATACAAAACTGTAAGATCATAATTGGATAAGTCTCCACTCCTGAGTTAACACTTGGTGGAAGCACTTTTGGCAGCAATTACAGCTCTCTACCAACTTTGCACACCTAGATTTGGCAATATTTGACCACTCTTCTTTACAAAACGGTTCCAGCTCTGTCAAGTTCTTGGTGAGCGTTGTTGTACAGCAATCTTCCAGTCATGCCACACATAAGTTGGGGCTCTGACTGGACCACTCAAGGACATTTACCTTTTTGTTCCTTAGCCACTCCAACGTAGCTTTGGCTGTGTGCTTTGGGTCGTTATCATGCTGAAACGTGAACTTCCGTCCCAGTTTCAGCTTTCTTGCGGTGGGCAGCAGATTTTCCTCAAGGACTTCTCTGTACTTTGCTCCATTCATTTTCCCTTCTATCCTGACAAGTGCCCTAGTCCATGCCGATGAGAAACACCCCCACAACATGATGCTGCCACGACCATGCTTCACAGTAGGGATGGTCTTCTTTGGGTGATTTAGGCCAAAAAGTTCCACTTTCGTCAGACCACAAAATGTTTTGCCACATGGCTACAGAATCTCCTGAGTGTTTTTTTCATACTTCAAACGGGATTCAAGGTGGACTTTCTTGAGTAATGCCTACCTTCTTGCCACCCTACCATACAGGCCAGATTTGGGGAGTGCTTGGGATATTGTTGTCACATGCACACTTGACCAGTCTTAGCTATAAGAGCCTGTAGCTCTTGCAAAGTTGCCTTTGGCCTTTGGCCTCTTCAAGGCCTTTGATACTGTTTTCCCCTGATCATCCCCTGATCTGTGCCTTACAACAACTTTTTCCCGGACTTCTTTTGAAAGCCCCTTGGTGCTCTTGGTTGAGTCTTTGTTTTGAAATGCACTACCCAGCAGAGGGAACCTACAGAAACTGCTGAATTTATCCTGAAATCATGTGAATCACTATAACTGAACACAGGTGGAGGCCACTTAACCTGGTGTGTGATTTTGAAGGCGACTGGTTACACCTGAGCTAATGAGACATGTCTATTACAAGGGGGGGGGGGGGGTGGACACTTATCCAGGCAAGCTATTTCAGTTTTTATTTTTAATTAATTTTCTACAAATTTCTAGAATTGTTTTTCACTTGGAAGTTGTAGGGTAGGATGTGTAGATAAATGAACAAAAAAAAAAAACTATTTTAATGCATTTTAATTCCAGGCTATAAGGCAACAAAATGTGAACATTTTGAAAGGGGGTGTAGATTTTCTATAGGTACTATAAACCTATAATGAATTGTTAGTATATATTTTACAAAATCTGTGTAAATGTGCAAACTATAATTGACAAAACTGGAAACAAGTACTGAGAATTGCTTTTGTTATATAAAGGGAAAGGTACCATAAGGTCTCTGCAGTGCTCCCAAAGTAGTAGGTAGTAGGCAGCTTAGTGCCTCAACATGCTGTGAAAATTGCAAAGGTAAATCTAACAGATAACTAAGACTACAGGTTACAGATGACAATTCAACTGAAAACAACAAGACAACAATTGAGTAAAACAGTAGTTCTCATCTCAGAGGGGGTGGGGTGGGGCATGACTTTAGCTTCCCTCATAATTTACCTTTAAATGTTCCATAATACTAGCCATATACTGGTTTACTGGTTGGCTATAGCTACACAAATGAATCAATTTAATCCCAGGCATCCAAAGGAAAAGGGGTAGGGGGGCACCACACTAATACCATGACATTAAATCTAATCAAAGTGCCTGCCCTGCTCATTTCTCAAAGTACTTTTTTTATTATTCATAATGACATACATTGGTTTATACCAAATACCAAAATCTCACAATGGAAAAAAAGTGTAGGTGCTGAAATGTGTACTGTATTATTATTATTATTATTATTTTTTTTTTTTTTTTTTTACACACTAAATGATACTCTACAAAACAAAAACAAAAAACACCACTTAAAATCAAGCTGATCAAGAAATGATCTTACCTTTGAACAATCAAATCCCTTACTCAAAGTACTGACTATTTACAGTACATTAGTTCCATACTGAGCAGCAAGCATATGACGGTATTGGTCTCAGTATTAGACACATGTTTATAAACTAGTGTACTATATATTCAAAGTTCACTACTTCTCCTTTGTGAGATTAGGTATGAACTTGGATGCCAAAACAGGGTCGACATTAAACATACCCTATAATATAGATTTGAAAGATGCCTGTTTTGTGAAGAATCGTTACCGTCTAGGACTACTATCAACCGCTGAGTAAGAAACGGAATTTGGACAGTGGAGAAGTCAACAATACAGACAGAGAATCTACAGTTTATTAGTGGAAATAAAACATTTGTAACCTGAAATTATCCAGAGTTTCCAGCATACATTTCAGTTCACTAGTTTAAAGCCTATTTATAGCACAGTCGAGCAACTGCAGTGAATAAAGTAGACTTTTCCAGGCAATTAACCAAACAGAATTCCCTTCAGCTCAGTGCAGACTAAATCTAAGCAAACTGTATATCTCTATGTACACAACTTATGGCAATGCCCAGAAGACAGATAACTGCTTAAAAAGCAAGAGTGACTATACTGCACCATGATACAATACAGGCTCTGCAGTGAATGCATTAGCTGAAGATACTGTGCTTCAGACTATACTCAAGCAGACCATAAGGAAATGTAAACAACGACAAAACAGTAGTTGTCGCTGGTTCTGGAGTGTACATGTGCCTTTGTGTTATCAGCCTGGACGAGCAACAGGAGACGCGTTGCTAAGGAACTAATTGAGCAGGTCAGCTCGCCCAGCACTGAGCTGATCTGGAAGACCGGACTGGCTGGGGGGCGTACCTGGGGAAGCTGCGCGGAGCTCAAAAAGCGTCTGTGCATTGGGCTCCCGAGTGGCGCATCCAGTAAAGGCGCTCTGCGTGAGTGCAGGATGTGCCCTATAGCCTGGACGTCGCCGGTTTGAGTCTGGGCTATTTCATAGCCGACTGTGTACGAGAGTTCCCAGGAGGCGGCGCTCAATTGGCTGCGCGTCGCTGGGTGGGGGGTTGTTTAGGTCGGCAAGGGTGTCCTCGGCTCAGCGCGCACCAGCGACCCCTGTAGTCTGGCCAGGCGCCTGCGGGCTTGCCTGTTAGCTGCCTGGAAGCTGCGTTGTCCTCCAATGCTGTAGCTCCTGGGTGGCTGGATAGTGAATCCGCAGTGTGTAAAGAAGCGGTCGGCTGACAGCACACGCTTCGGAGGACAGCGTGTGTTTGTCTTCGCCCTCCCGAGTCAGCGCTGGGGTGGTAGCGGTGAGCTGAGTCTAAATAATAATTGGGCATTTCAAATTGGGAGAAACAAAAATAATTGGTAACAACTAAATTTAAAAAAAAAAAACAAGCGTCTGCGCTACAGCTCAAGGCTACTGCACGGCCACAGCCATACAGACGGGCGCTGAGCGAAAGAATGCTGTGTTTTGTGTTGCAGACTCGTATCATCCCAGGAGCTGAAGCTATGGAGCCAGCATTAATCCCTGAAGCACACGACCACAACCCAGGAGAGTGTCCGTTCCACAGGATTAACTACTACAGAACACTTCAACTGCAAGGCGGTTACCGAAGCCATGTGAACTGGCAGGAGTCACCGTGAGGATGCCGGGACTCCGGGAGCCCAGAAGTAGGTTAGTTTAGATGAGGTTGGTCCCAAACAGTGTATAGAGAGGTCTGCGCAGAGTAGAAGGTTCCTAATGTGGGATGTTCCTTTTAGTGGAACTAGTGCTCGCCTTGTGTGGTAAACTTATTTTTAAGTTTTTTGTTTTTTTATTTATTTATTTTTTCCCCTTGATTAAATGTGACACTAGGGTTATCATTGCTGGTACCCTAGTGTCAGTACTTGTTGAATTAAATCTGTACGCCTGTGTGGCGTGTCAACACCCAGTGCTCTGTGTCTGCCTCAGTATTGTTCGGTAACAACCCACACACGTGACAGTAGCCCCTGTTACAAGTAGATACTGTACAAAACAAAAATCAAACAGTAGAGAAGTTAAAATATTTGTTTTCTAAAAAAATACTATTGAGATTTTAACTGCATCCATTTACTGGTGAAAACTGGGAAAGTTATATTATGTAATACCATTCTCTATCCACTATGGGGCACTAAATACACATGATAATTTTTACAAAGCCCAGTTTTTATATACATAGTTATAGTTAGAAATATAGTTAAGTTCAATCGTTTATGATAATATAATATATAGTATTACAATATATATATATATATATAGATATATATATATATATATATATTATATACACACACACACACACACACACACACACACACACACACAGCTCTGGAAAAAATTAAGAGACCACTGCAAAATTATCAGTTTCTCTGGTTTTACTATTTATAGGTATGTGTTTGGGTAAAATGAACATTTTTGTTTTATTCTATAAACTACTGACAACATTTCTCCCAAATTCCAAATAAAAATATTGTCATTTAGAGCATTTATTTGCAAAAAATGACAACTGGTCAAAATAACAAAAAATGATGCAGTGTTGTCAGACCTCGAATAATGCAAAGAAAATAAGTTCATATTCATTTTTAAACAACACAATACTAATGTTTTAACTTAGGAAGAGTTCAGAAATCAAGATTTGGTGGAATAACCCTGATTTTCAAGCACAGCTTTCATGCGTCTTGGCATGCTCTCCACCAGTCTTTCACATTGATGTTGTGACTTTATGCCACTCCTGTCGCAAAAATTCAAGCAGCTCAGCTTTGTTTGATGGCTTGTGACCATCCATCTT
>NC_054539.1:47834287-47836787 GCF_017654505.1 Polyodon spathula
AATTTGTGGGGAATAATAGCCATTTTCTATACTTTTAAGGCATAAGCAATTAGGAAATAACACTTACTACCCAGGAACCAAAAAAATAAAAAATGTGTTACACGGTGTTATAAGACATGTAAAAAGAATAAGAATTATTAATTATCAGCTTTATAGACAAATCTCCAGAAGATGGTCTGCCAAAAACATTGTATTGAACGCCTCCCTCTAACTATGTTTACTTTAAATTATTTTCTGTAAGCTGTAAGCTGTTGTTTTTCTTGTACATATTTTTAAACACAATTTAAACAGACTAGGGTGTGTGATCTATGCATCAGCTGCAGAGCCACTTACAACAACTTCTCACCCGAAAGACAGAGCACAAGGAGGTTAAATGACTTGCTCAAGGTCGCACAGCGAGCCGGGATTTGAACCGAGCACCTCCTTTTTTTTTTGCTTTAAAAGCTGTTCACAAATTTGATCAGGGAGTACCGACTGCCAGAACCTGCAGCTGGTAAGTCAGCCTCAGCATTTCTCTTTCCCTACAGTAACTACACAATACAGCCACAGCTTATCAGTAAAGATGTACCATTTGCTTGCTTCTGAAGAAAAATGACAGTTCATGTATTAGGTTATTATGATACTGATAAATAGACCCATGTTGTTGAAATTTTATAAGTGTTCTCTCATGGGATTTTCACACTTGTGCATTAGGTTTCAGAACTTCCTCTAGGTCTAGACTCAAGGGTTAGGTTTAAGGGTTTTCTGAATGTAGGAGTTAAAATTTTTGTTTTTTCAACGAAAAATTATTCTAAACTGCTTCTACAACCTTTCTTACTCACTCGCCTTCTCCTTAAATTGCATTGTTTCTTAAATCTAATAATTTTGTGGTATTTAAAACATGTCACTGAAAATGCTTTTTGCACTACAATATGAACAAATTCAGCATATGCTCAGTGAACAAATATAAAAATAGTCAGAACACACTCTTAGCTTTCTGTAAATGTGCAATGTGATATCTTGACTGGCACAACCCAGACTGACACTATCCTTTTATTCATTTCTCAGTCAACATTCCAATTTGAAGAGATACATTTTACTGTATTTTGCAGCCAGAACAGAACTAGAAAAAGAACAATATGTGCACTGCAATCAGATTGTCTCTTTATGATTGTCCTTTGATGCACGAAGATGCCTGGTCACAGAATTAACTAGGGTTTGTAACACAACTTTCCCAGGAAAACATCACTTTGTACAAATTAGTAGCACATCAAGATGATCCCGTATTTTCCCATCTGCTGCAAGAGGATAGTGCAACCTGTCATCAAAAACTGTATTGCAAATGAATGGTAAATCAGACGAACCAACATGTTGGCCGAAAAACAGGAAGTATTCTTTGCATGTTTCCAAGTAAAATGCGAAAGTGAAAAGTACTGAGAAGCAGAATGTAACCTCTTCTGTTTTGTGCAGTGTATAAAACAGCTCACCTGGGGACAACATCTTTAACCCTTTCGTCAAAGCAATTTCTACCCTGCGATATGTATTCAGCTTCAAATACAATGCCTACAAGATAACATATTTAGAAATAACATGAAATACACTGCATCGCTATTCTGTTTAATTAAATATTAATCTATTGTACACTGCAACGCAATAACTGTGTGTAATGTGTTAAGTATTTTTTGTTGACAACCATTCACTTCTAGGATATTTAGTGCAGGCAAATATACAATCAACAAGCAGGACTTCTATTGAATTGTCACTCTACTGACCCCCATAAGCCATGAACTGTTTTATCGCCACTCCGACTCTATATCCTATCTGCATTTTCTTCACGCAGAAGTGTTAGTATATAAGAAAATGATTAGAATTGAATGCAACGAGCATTAAAACTCTTACCTTAAAAAGTGTCACAGTGATCTCAATGTTCTCTGGAACTGGCCATACAACAACACCCCGGTAAGGATTTTTAATACCAGGTTGCCAGCTGTGGGACTGCAAAAAAAAAAAAAATCACTTAAAATCCTTTTGTCAAACATACTGTACCACACAATGTTGAATCACCAATACCTGTAACGATTAAATAAATACTCACGTCGAGATAATAGCAACAACTAAGTAGCACTAAACGCAGCAACGAATGAGTCCAAGTGTTACAAAAATGATTCAGATGTCTTAAAAACCTTCATAAACTGGATTGAATAAATGAAGTGACTTTTACATATATCAAAAATCCATTGTAAATAACCCCAAATGTGATACCAAAATATGAAATTTGACAATTAAAATAAAAAGAGGATAGTGACATCAGGTTTTTATTAACACTTTGCTTTCTTACTTCCAGTAACAGCCGCCCAAACTACTTGCTTTCATTTGTCATGACCTGGCATTTGATGTATGCATATAGCACAGTAGTTGAATTTTACCAAAAAAACTAACCTTGGAAGATTTCCGCCTGCTTCTTCGGGTCCAAACCACTACTAGTTTGTCAGGTTGCCTAAAAAGCAGAATAAAAAAAATG